>NC_088220.1:90515156-90582656 GCF_036934945.1 Oncorhynchus masou masou | reverse complement strand
CGAACATAATATACTCTATGGACACGTGTGTGTGTATATACATACACACAGACATATATACATTTAAACATATATACATATATACATTTAAACATATATACATATATACATTTAAACATATATACATCTAGACATATATACATTTAAACATATATACATTTAAACATATATACATCTAGACATATATACATTTAAACATATATACATTTAAACATATATACATTTAAACATATATACATTTAAACATATATACATTTAAACATATATACATTTAAACATTTAAACATATATACATTTAAACATATATACATATATACATTTAGCCTGGACTCTGACCCAGAATCTCTAGTGGCACAGCTAGACCACTGCGCCACCCGGGGGTCCCTAACTTTAAAAGTTCATCTTCTGATTGACTGACCTTCATGTCTTAAAATAATGATGGAATGTCGTTTCTCTTTGCTTATTTGAGGTGTTCTTGCCATAAATCAAATCAAAATCAAATCAAATGTATTTGTCACATACACATGGTTAGCAGATGTTAATGCGAGTGTAGCGAAATGCTTGTGCTTCTAGTTCCGAGAATGCAGTAATAACCAACGAGTAATCTAACTAACAATTCCAAACCTACTGTTTTATACACAAGTGTAAGGGGATAAAGAATATGTACATAAGGATATATGAATGAGTGATGGTACAGAGCGGCATAGGCAAGATGGAGTAGATGGTATCGAGTACAGTATATACATATGAGATGGACTAATATGGACTTGGTCTTTTACCAAATAAGGCTGTCTTCTGTATACCACCTCTACCTTGTCACAACACATTTGATTGGCTCAATTGCATTCAGAAGGAAAGAAATTCCATAAATTAACTTTTAACAAGGCACCTGTTAATTGAAATTATTTCCAGGTGACTACCTCATGAAGCTGGTTGAGAGAATACCAAAAGTGTGCACAGCTGTCATCAAGGCAAAGGATGGCTACATTGAAGAATCTCAAATATAAATACATTTTGATTTGTTTAACACTATTTGGATTACTACATGATTCCATGTGTGTTATTCCATAGTTCTGAAGTCATCACTATTATTCTACGATGTAGTAAATAGTCAAAATAAAGAAAAACCCTTGAATGAGTCGGTGTTGTAAAACCTTTGACTGGTTCTTTATATATATATTTAGTTAAACATAATGTACTCTACAGATCTATTATAGTTCCATAGTGGATTTCTGAGTTACTAAAGGAGGTAAAGCCACAATGGGGTAAATATACTTTGATACATTCATTTCTCAATTCTGATTTTAGATACAAATGTCAAATATAGGTCAACAATCCTTCCTCCAAAGGACAAATCTATGGATAAAATTTAGTGAAGATCCCCCAGAAATCCGTGTTTTTTTTTGTTCTGGTTTTGTATGGAATCAGTCTTTTGTCAAATGTACATGTGCAGTAGTTAATGTGTTTTCCTGAATGACCCAATGAGTACAGACAGACATTTAACCCTGGTAAGAAACAGAATGAGTACAGACACATTTAACCCTGGTGAGAAACAGAATGAGTACAGACAGACATTTAACCCTGGTAAGAAACAGAATGAGTACAGACAGACATTTAACCCTGGTAAGAAACAGAATGAGTACAGACAGACATTTAACCCTGGTAAGAAACAGAATGAGTACAGACAGACATTTAACCCTGGTAAGAAACAGAATGAGTACAGACAGACATTTAACCCTGGTAAGAAACAGAATGAGTACAGACACACATTTAACCCTGGTAAGAAACAGACGCGCAATCAAAATCATCATTTTAAAATACTTCCATTTATATCAAAAATAAATAAAAAGAGCAAATGCTGTGATTTTAATCAAGGTCAAATATGATCTGTTGGTAATGCGTCTGACAGGTCTGATCTCCTGCAGTCTGTCATTATCCTCTCCTCCTCCTCCTGTCATTATCCTCTCCTCCTCCTGTCATTATCCTCTCCTCCTCCTGTCATTATCCTCTCCTCCTCCTGTCATTATCCTCTCCTCCTCCTGTCATTATCCTCTCCTCCTCCTGTGTCATTATCCTCTCCTCCTCCTGTCATTATCCTCTCCTCCTCCTCCTGTCATTATCCTCTCCTCCTCCTCCTGTCATTATCCTCTCCTCCTCCTCCTGTCATTATCCTCTCCTCCTCCTCCTGTGTCATTATCCTCTCCTCCTCCTCCTGTCATTATCCTCTCCTCCTCCTCCTGTGTCATTATCCTCTCCTCCTCCTCCTGTCATTATCCTCTCCTCCTCCTCCTGTCATTATCCTCTCCTCCTCCTCCTGTCATTATCCTCTCCTCCTCCTCCTGTCATTATCCTCTCCTCCTCCTGTGTCATTATCCTCTCCTCCTCCTCCTGTCATTATCCTCTCCTCCTCATGTGTCATTATCATCTCCTCCTCCTCCTGTCATTATCCTCTCCTCCTCCTGTGTCATTATCCTCTCCTCCTCCTCCTGTCATTATCCTCTCCTCCTCCTCCTGTCATTATCCTCTCCTCCTCCTCCTGTCATTATCCTCTCCTCCTCCTCCTGTGTCATTATCCAAATGGAAGGGAGCTCACTAAGGGCTCGCTGTCTGTTTCACAAATGGGAAATTATATTACAAAAACATGTGATTTGGTCTGTGTCGCAAATGGCACTTGTTCTGTGTTTATGAGGAAGAGAGGAGGTGGTTATGAGGAAGAGAGGAGGTGTTTATGAGGAAGAGAGGAGGTGGTTATGAGGAGGTGGTTATGAGGAAGAGAAGAGGTGGTTATGAGGAAGAGAGGAGGTGGTTATGAGGAGGTGGTTATGAGGAAGATAAGAGGTGGTTATGAGGAAGAGAGGAGGTGGTTATGAGGAAGAGAGGAGGTGGTTATGAGGAAGAGAGGAGGTGGTTATGAGGAAGAGAGGAGGTGGTTATGAGGAAGAGAGGAGGTGTTTATGAGGAAGAGAGGAGGTGGTTATGAGGAAGAGAGGAGGTGGTTATGAGGAGGTGGTTATGAGGAAGAGAAGAGGTGGTTATGAGGAAGAGAGGAGGTGGTTATGAGGAGGTGGTTATGAGGAAGATAAGAGGTGGTTATGAGGAAGAGAGGAGGTGGTTATGAGGAAGAGAGGAGGTGTTTATGAGGAAGAGAGGAGGTGGTTATGAGGAAGAGAGGAGGTGGTTATGAGGAAGAGAGGAGGTGGTTATGAGGAAGACAGGAGGTGGTTATGAGGAAGAGAGGAGGTGGTTATGAGGAAGAGAGGAGGTGGTTATGCGGAGGTGTTTATGAGTACGAGAGGAGGTGTTTATGAGTACGAGAGGAGGTGGTTATGAGGAAGAGAGGAGGTGGTTATGAGGAAGAGAGGAGGTGGTTATGAGGAAGAGAGGAGGTGATTATGAGGAGGTGGTGATGAGGAAGAGAGGGTGGTTATGAGGAGGTGGTTATGAGGAAGACAGGAGGTGGTTATGAGGAAGAGAGGAGATGTTTATGAGGAAGAGAGGAGGTGGTTATGAGGAAGAGAGGAGGTGCGTATGAGGAAGAGAGGAGGTGCGTATGAGGAAGAGAGGAGGTGCGTATGAGGAAGAGAGGAGGTGCGTATGAGGAAGAGAGGAGGTGGTTATGAGGAAGAGAGGAGGTGGTTATGAGGAAGACAGGAGATGGTTATGAGGAAGACAGGAGGTGGTTATGAGGAAGAGAGGAGGTGTTTATGAGGAAGAGAGGAGGTGGTTATGCGGAGGTGGTTATGAGGCAGAGAGGAGGTGTTTATTATTATTATTATGAGTATGAGAGGAGGTGGTTATGAGGAAGAGAGGAGGTGGTTATGAGGAAGAAGGGAGGTGGTTATGAGGAAGAGAGGAGGTGTTTATGAGGAAGAGAGGAGGTGTTTATGAGGAAGAGAGGAGGTGGTTATGAGGAAGAGAGGAGGTGTTTATGAGGAAGAGAGGAGGTGGTTATGAGGAAGAGAGGAGGTGGTTATGAGGAAGAGAGGGTGGTTATGCAGAGGTGGTTATGAGGAAGAGAGGAGGTGTTTATGAGGAAGAGAGGAGGAGGTTATGAGGAAGAGAGGAGGTGTTTATGAGGAAGAGAGGAGGTGGTTATGAGGAAGAGAGGAGGTGTTTATGAGGAAGAGAGGGTGGTTATGCGGAGGTGGTTATGAGGAAGAGAGGAGGTGGTTATGAGGAGGTGGTTATGAGGAAGACAGGAGGTGGTTATGAGGCAGAGAGGAGGTGTTTATGAGGACGAGAGGAGGTGTTTATGAAGAAGAGAGGGTGGTTATGCGGAGGTGGTTATGAGGCAGAGAGGAGGTGTTTATGAGTACGAGAGGAGGTGGTTATGAGGAAGAGAGGAGGTGGTTATGAGGAAGAGAGGAGGTGGTTATGAGGAAGAGAGGAGGTGGTTATGAGGAAGAGAGGAGGTGGTTATGAGGAGGTGGTTATGAAGAAGAGAGGAGGTGTTTATGAGGAAGAGAGGAGGTGGTTATGAGGAAGAGAGGAGGTGTTTATGAGGAAGAGAGGAGGTGGTTATGAGGAAGAGAGGAGGTGGTTATGAGGAAGATAGGAGGTGGTTATGAGGACGAGAGGAGGTGGTTATGAGGAGGTGTTTATGAGGAAGAGAGGAGGTGGTTATGAGGAAGAGAGGAGGTGGTTATGAGGAAGAGAGGGTGGTTATGAGGAAGAGAGGAGGTGGTTATGAGGAAGAGAGGAGGTGGTTATGAGGAAGAGAGGAGGTGGTTATGAGGAAGAGAGGAGGTGGTTATGAGGAAGAGAGGGTGGTTATGAGGAGGTGGTTATGAGGAAGAGAGGAGGTGATTATGAGGAAGAGAGGGTGGTTATGAGGAAGAGAGGGTGGTTATGAGGAAGAGAGGAGGTGTTTATGAGGAAGAGAGGAGGTGGTTATGAGGAAGAGAGGAGGTGTTTATGAGGAAGAGAGGAGGTGGTTATGAGGAAGAGAGGAGGTGGTTATGAGGAAGAGAGGAGGTGGTTATGAGGAAGAGAGGGTGGTTATGAGGAGGTGGTTATGAGGAAGAGAGGAGGTGTTTATGAGGAAGAGGAGGTGTTTGAGGAAGACAGGAGGTGGTTATGAGGAAGAGAGGAGGTGGTTATGAGGAAGAGAGGAGGTGTTTATGAGGAAGAGAGGAGGTGTTTATGAGGAAGAGAGGAGGTGGTTATGAGGAAGAGAGGAGGTGGTTATGAGGAAGAGAGGAGGTGGTTATTTCCTGTAACACTCTTCCTTCTTTCTCCTCCCTCTCCCCCTCTCAATCTCTCCCGTCTTTCTCTCTCTCCCCTCTATCCCCCTCTCTCTCTCTCTCTCTCTCTCTCAAACTCTGATTGGTTAGCTGCTGTATACAAAGGAGGGTTTGTTACATCAAATGTTTCCCCTCTTAATGAGTGATGGTGTTCTGCTTATTTAATATTCTGCACTGATATCTCTCCAGGACACTGGGCTTCAAAGAGGAAAGGAGAGGAGGGGAGGGGAGGGGAGAGAACAGGACAGGACGGGAGAGGAGAGGACGAGAGGAGAGGACGGGAGATAGGAGAGGAGAGGAGAAGAGGGGGGAGGGGAGAGGAGGAGAGGAGGAGGGGAGGAGGAGAGGAGAGGGAGGGGAGAGGAGGAGAGGAGTGGTGGGGAGCGGAGGAGGAGAGAGGAGGGGAGGGGAGGAGAGGGGAGAGGAGGAGAGGAGAGGTGGGGAGCGGAGGAGGAGAGAGGAGGGGAGGGGAGGAGGGGAGGAGTGGAGAGGCGGAGGGGAGGGGAGGGTTAGCTGCTTAGAAAGCACAGGTTGATATATTCTCCCTGACAGTGAGGGCTAAGCTCCCCAACATTCCCCCCGAGATCTGCTCTGTCTGCTTGCTCAAAGCAAAGGCCCTCAGTGACCAGACAGAGAGAGGGATATTACAGATAGCTGTTACATGTAGACATGTTTAGGAAACAATCTAATCGGCCAATCTTCTAATCATTCAATCTAATTTAAATGTATGAAGCAGGATGGATTAGACAGAGCAGGTGTATTTGGTAGGAACTACAGAACAGATTAGACAGAGTCTTTCATATGAACTGAGCAGGTTTCATGCACTGCCTCTCTTCCGTCATACTTTCTATTCCTTCTCTACCTCTCTTCCCCCTCTCCTTCTCTACCTCTCTTCCCCCTCTCCTTCTCTACCTCCCTTCCCCCTCTCCTTCTCTACCTCTCTTCCCCCTCTCCTTCTCTACCTCTCTTCCCCCTCTCCTTCTCTACCTCTCTTCCCCCTCTCCTTCTCTACCTCTATTCCCCCTCTCCTTCTCTACCTCTCTTCCCCTCTCCTTCTCTACCTCTCTTCCCCCTCTCCTTCTCTACCTGTCTTCCCCCTCTCCTTCTCTACCTCTCTTCCCCCTCTCCTTCTCTACCTCTATTCCCCCTCTCCTTCTTTAAGCTGAGATGGATGGATGGCCCTGTGGACTAGAGAGCAGACAGACCAATTGACAACCTTTTTAGCTAGAGATCAGAAGATAAACACAGAGATGTCCTAGAATGTGCCCAGCAGGGCCTAATGTAGTCTGATATTGATCCAACTGTTTCTGACTGAGTCTCTCTTTAAAGCTGTCAGCCCTCTGACCGTTCTCAGAAAACAGCCAATGCAAACACCCCCAACCTGTCAGGTCCCCACCTGTCAGGTCCCCCACCTGTCAGGTCCCCCACCTGTCAGCTCCCACCTGTCAGGTCCCCCACCTGTAAACACCCCCACCTGTCAGGTCCCCATCTGTCAGGTCCCCCACCTGTCAGGTCCCCCACCTGTCAGGTCCCCACCTGTCAGGTCCCCATCTGTCAGGTCCCCCACCTGTCAGGTCCCCCACCTGTCAGGTCCCCACCTGTCAGGTCCCCCACCTGTCAGGTCCCCACCTGTCAGCTCCCCCACCTGTCAGGTCCCCACCTGTCAGGTCCCCACCTGTCAGGTCCCCCACCTGTCAGGTCCCCACCTGTCAGGTCCCCCACCTGTCAGGTCCCCACCTGTCAGGTCCCCACCTGTCAGGTCCCCCACCTGTCAGGTCCCCACCTGTCAGGTCCCCCATCTGTCAGGTCCCCATCTGTAAACACCCCCATCTGTCAGGTCCCCACCTGTAAACACCCCCAACCTGTCAGGTCCCCACCTGTAAACACCCCCAACCTGTCAGGTCCCCACCTGTCAGGTCCCCCACCTGTCAGGTCCCCCACCTGTCAGCTCCCACCTGTCAGGTCCCCCACCTGTAAACACCCCCACCTGTCAGGTCCCCATCTGTCAGGTCCCCCACCTGTCAGGTCCCCCACCTGTCAGGTCCCCCACCTGTCAGGTCCCCCACCTGTCAGGTCCCCACCTGTCAGGTCCCCCACCTGTCAGGTCCCCACCTGTCAGGTCCCCCATCTGTCAGGTCCCCATCTGTAAACACCCCCATCTGTCAGGTCCCCACCTGTAAACACCCCCATCTGTCAGGTCCCCACCTGTAAACACCCCCACCTGACAGGTCCCCCACCTGTCAGGTCCCCACCTGTAAACACCCCCATCTGTCAGGTCCCCCACCTGTCAGGTCCCCACCTGTAAACACCCCCACCTGTCAGGTCCCCCACCTGTCAGCTCCCCCATCTGTCAGGTCCCCATCTGTCAGGTCCCCACCTGTCAGGTCCCCACCTGTAAACACCCCCACCTGTCAGGTCCCCCACCTGTCAGGTCCCCACCTGTAAACACCCCCACCTGTAAACACCCCCACCTGTCAGCTCCCCCATCTGTCAGGTCCCCACCTGTCAGGTCCCCACCTGTCAGCTCCCCCATCTGTCAGGTCCCCCACCTGTCAGGTCCCCACCTGTAAACACCCCCACCTGTCAGGTCCCCACCTGTAAACACCCCCACCTGTCAGGTCCCCACCTGTCAGCTCCCCCATCTGTCAGGTCCCCCACCTGTCAGGTCCCCACCTGTCAGCTCCCCCATCTGTCAGGTCCCCACCTGTCAGCTCCCCCATCTGTCAGGTCCCCACCTGTCAGCTCCCCCATCTGTCAGGTCCCCACCTGTCAGCTCCCCCATCTGTCAGGTCCCCCATCTGTCAGGTCCCCACCTGTCAGGTCCCCCACCTGTCAGCTCCCCCATCTGTCAGGTCCCCCACCTGTCAGCTCCCCCATCTGTCAGGTCCCCACCTGTCAGCTCCCCCACCTGTCAGGTCCCCACCTGTCAGCTCCCCCATCTGTCAGGTCCCCACCTGTCAGGTCCCCACCTGTCAGGTCCCCACCTGTAAACACCCCCACCTGTCAGCTCCCCCATCTGTCAGGTCCCCACCTGTCAGGTCCCCCCTCTGTCAGGTCCCCACCTGTCAGCTCCCCCACCTGTCAGCTCCCCCACCTGTCAGCTCCCCCACCTGTCAGCTCCCCCACCTGTCAGCTCCCCCATCTGTCAGCTCCCCCATCTGTCAGCTCCCCCACCTGTCAGCTCCCCCACCTGTCAGCTCCCCCACCTGTCAGCTCCCCCACCTGTCAGCTCCCCCATCTGTCAGCTCCCCCATCTGTCAGCTCCCCCACCTGTCAGCTCCCCCACCTGTCAGCTCCCCCACCTGTCAGCTCCCCCATCTGTCAGCTCCCCCATCTGTCAGGTCCCCACCTGTCAGGTCCCCCATCTGTCAGGTCCCCACCTGTCAGCTCCCCCACCTGTCAGCTCCCCCACCTGTCAGCTCCCCCACCTGTCAGCTCCCCCACCTGTCAGCTCCCCCATCATCTGTCAGCTCCCCCATCTGTCAGGTCCCCACCTGTCAGGTCCCCACCTGTAAACACCCCCACCTGTCAGGTCCCCACCTGTAAACACCCCCACCTGTCAGGTCCCCACCTGTCAGCTCCCCCACCTGTCAGCTCCCCCACCTGTCAGCTCCCCCACCTGTCAGCTCCCCCACCTGTCAGCTCCCCCACCTGTCAGCTCCCCCATCTGTCAGGTCCCCACCTGTCAGGTCCCCACCTGTAAACACCCCCACCTGTCAGGTCCCCACCTGTCAGGTCCCCCACCTGTCAGGTCCCCCACCTGTCAGGTCCCCACCTGTAAACACCCCCACCTGTAAACACCCCCACCTGTCAGCTCCCCCATCTGTCAGGTCCCCACCTGTCAGGTCCCCACCTGTCAGGTCCCCACCTGTAAACACCCCCACCTGTCAGCTCCCCCACCTGTCAGCTCCCCCATCTGTCAGGTCCCCACCTGTCAGGTCCCCACCTGTCAGGTCCCCACCTGTAAACACCCCCACCTGTCAGCTCCCCCACCTGTCAGCTCCCCCACCTGTTAGCTCCCCCACCTGTCAGCTCCCCCATCTGTCAGCTCCCCCATCTGTCAGGTCCCCCACCTGTCAGCTCCCCCACCTGTCAGCTCCCCCACCTGTAAGCTCCCCCACCTGTCAGCTCCCCATCTGTCAGCTCCCCCATCTGTAAGGTCCCCACCTGTCAGCTCCCCCACCTGTCAGCTCCCCCACCTGTCAGCTCCCCCATCTGTCAGGTCCCCACCTGTCAGGTCCCCACCTGTAAACACCCCCACCTGTCAGGTCCCCACCTGTAAATACCCCCACCTGTCAGGTCCCCACCTGTCAGCTCCCCCACCTGTCAGCTCCCCCACCTGTCAGCTCCCCCACCTGTCAGCTCCCCCACCTGTCAGCTCCCCCACCTGTCAGCTCCCCCACCTGTCAGCTCCCCACCTGTCAGGTCCCCACCTGTCAGCTCCCCCACCTGTCAGCTCCCCCATCTGTAAGGTCCCCACCTGTCAGCTCCCCCACCTGTCAGCTCCCCCACCTGTCAGCTCCCCCACCTGTCAGCTCCCCCACCTGTCAGCTCCCCCATCTGTCAGGTCCCCACCTGTCAGGTCCCCACCTGTAAACACCCCCACCTGTCAGGTCCCCACCTGTAAACACCCCCACCTGTCAGGTCCCCACCTGTCAGCTCCCCCACCTGTCAGCTCCCCCACCTGTCAGCTCCCCCACCTGTCAGCTCCCCCACCTGTCAGCTCCCCCACCTGTCAGCTCCCCCATCTGTCAGGTCCCCACCTGTCAGGTCCCCACCTGTAAACACCCCCACCTGTCAGGTCCCCACCTGTCAGGTCCCCCACCTGTCAGGTCCCCACCTGTAAACACCCCCACCTGTCAGGTCCCCACCTGTCAGGTCCCCCACCTGTCAGGTCCCCACCTGTAAACACCCCCACCTGTCAGGTCCCCACCTGTCAGGTCCCCCACCTGTCAGGTCCCCCATCTGTCAGGTCCCCATCTGTCAGGTCTCCTGCTTCGCTTCCACTGTCAATTGATATGTATGTTTGTGAGGACAGAGAGAGAGAGAGATGTTGACCAGTGACGTCAAGCTCCCTTATTAACCACAAAGATGGTCACACTGATAAAGGATACTTTATCTGCATCTACCTGCTTCCAGCTGCATCTATCTGCATCTACCTGCATCTACCTGCTTCCAGCTGCATCTATCTGCTTCTACCTGCATCTACCTGCTTCCAGCTGCATCTATCTGCTTCTACCTGCATCTACCTGCTTCCAGCTGCTTCTAGCTACATCTACCTGCATCTACCTGCTTCCAGCTGCTTCTAGCTACATCTATCTGCTTCTACCTGCTTCTAGCTGCTTCTAGCTGCTTCTAGCTGCCTCTACCTGCTTCTAGCTGCTTCTATGCGCATCTACCTGCTTCCATCTGCTTCTACCTGCTTCGACCTGCATCTACCTGCTTCTAGCTGCTTCTATCCGCATCTACCTGATTCCATCTGCTTCTACCTGCATCTATCTGCTTCTACCTGCTTCTACCTGCTTCTAGCTGCATCTATCTGCTTCCATCTGCTTCTACCTACTTCTAGCTGCATCTACCTGCTTCTAGCTGCATCTACCTGCATCTACCTGCTTCTAGCTGCATCTACCTGCTTCTACCTGCTTCTAGCTGCATCTACCTGCTTCTACCTGCTTCTAGCTGCTTCTAGCTGCTTCTATCTGCATCTACCTGCTTCTAGCTGCTTCAATCAATGACACAACCTATTGGGTGTGTGTCACACTCAACAGCACCATCATGCTCTGTGGCTCCAGCTTCCTGAGGAGGAAAGGGTTGTTTATTTAGTAAACGACCACGCTAGCACACGTAAGTTATAATATTGTTGTATGGTGGTATTATACATTTAGTTTTGTAGATATGTAGTGGTTTAGTTATGTTTTTTTTTTTTTTTATATGTGATGTAAGTTCCTTGACCCCTTATTTTTGTCAGTAAACAGTCTCCATATATACTTCCATAATATGTCAGTGTCCTAGTGTCCACAGACCTGTCAGTGTCCTAGTGTCCACAGACCTGTCAGTGTCCTAGTGTCCACAGACCTGTCAGTGTCCTAGTGTCCACAGACCTGTCAGTGTCCTAGTGTCCACAGACCTGTCAGTGTCCTAGTGTCCACAGACCTGTCAGTGTCCTAGTGTCCACAGACCTGCCAGTGTCCTAGAGCAACACAGAGCTCATAATAGGCTGTAGGCTAAACCGTTCGGTAGATTTCCAGGATGTCTCATGGTCTGACAAACACAGCTCTAACTCTGTCTACTTCGACTGCAGATGTGGAAGTGATCCACAGGTAGATGAGGAAGTGATCCACAGCAAGATGAGGAAGTGATCCACGGGCAGATGAGGAAGTGATCCACAGCAAGATGAGGAAGTGATCCACGGGCAGATGAGGAAGTGATCCACAGCAAGATGAGGAAGTGATCCACAGGCAGATGAGGAAGTGATCCACAGCAAGATGAGGAAGTGATCCACGGGCAGATGAGGAAGTGATCCACAGCAAGATGAGGAAGTGATCCACAGGCAGATGAGGAAGTGATCCACAGGCAGATGAGGAAGTGATCCACAGGTAGATGAGGAAGTGATCCATAGGCAGATGAGGAAGTGATCCACAGGCAGATGAGGAAGTGATCCACAGGCAGATGAGGAAGTGATCCACAGGCAGATGAGGAAGTGATCCACAGGTAGATGTGGACGTGATCCATAGGTGGGTGTGGTGGATTGAGACGCATCCAATGATAAACTGATCTCTCCAAAACAGATCTCTCTCTAGCTTAAACTGATGGGTTGTTATGATTTTTTCATGATTCTAATTTGATTTCCATGGGGCATCGACCTTAGAGGGTTAATGTGTTTGGACCCCAGGAAGAGTAGCTGCCAAAGGCAATGGGGATCCAAATATGATTTATTTGACAGAGATCACATATAATTATAACATAAATCTCACAATACATTTCATGCATTATGATAGATGTAGCTAAACAGTTAGGTTACATCTACTGTCCTTTAGTTATAATTATAACATAAATCTCACAATACATTTCATGCATTATGATGTGTGTCACTGTGTGAATGACAGTAGAATAGGTTGGCTGCACCTTCTTAACAACACTATCAACAAGGCAGGTCCTACAGGCCCTAGTTTCTACCTTCTTAACAACACTATCAACAAGGCAGGTCCTACAGGCCCTAGTTTCTACCTTCTTAACAACACTATCAACAAGGCAGGTCCTACAGGCCCTAGTTTCTACCTTCTTAACAACACTATCAACAAGGCAGGTCCTACAGGCCCTAGTTTCTACCTTCTTAACAACACTATCAACAAGGCAGGTCCTACAGGTCCTAGTGTCTACCTTCTTAACAGCACTATCAACAAGGCAGGTCCTACAGGCCCTAGTTTCTACCTTCTTTACATTTACATTTACATTTAAGTCATTTAGCAGACGCTCTTATCCAGAGCGACTTACAAATTGGTGAATTCACCTTCTGACAACCAGTGGAACAGACTGTCAACAACACTGTCAACAACACTGTCAACAACACTGTCAACAAGGCATGTCCTACAGGCCCTAGTTTCTACCTTCTTAACAGCACTATCAACAAGGCAGGTCCTACAGGCCCTAGTTTCTACCTTCTTAACAACACTATCAACAAGGCAGGTCCTACAGGCCCTAGTTTCTACCTTCTTAACAACACTATCAACAAGGCAGGTCCTACAGGCCCTAGTTTCTACCTTCTTAACAACACTATCAACAAGGCAGGTCCTACAGGCCCTAGTTTCTACCTTCTTAACAACACTATCAACAAGGCAGGTCCTACAGGGCCTAGTTGTCACACCTGCACTACTGTTCAGTCGTGTGGTCAGGTGCCACAAGGAGGGACTTGTCGCAAATCGCAATTGGCTCAGAACCGGGCAGCACGTCTTGGATGTACACAGAGACCTAACATTAATGATATGCAGGTCAGTCTCCTGGCTCAAACTAGAGGAGAGATTGACTTCATTACTGCTTGTATTTATAAGATGTATTGACGTGTTGAATGCACCGAGCTGCCTGTCTAAACTACTGGCACACAACTCAGACACCCATTCATACCCCACAAGACAAGCCACCAGAGGTCTCTTCACAGTCCCCAAGTCCAGAACAGACTATGTGAGGAGCACAGTACTACATAGAGCCATGACTACATGGAACTCTATTCCACAGTACTACATAGAGCCATGACTACATGGAACTCTATTCCACATTAAGTAACTCATCCAGCAGTAAAATGTAAAATTAGATTTAAAACCAGATAGTGGTAGTATAGTAGGGGCCTGGGGGGCACAAGCTTAATATGTTGTGAAATCTGTTGTGAATGTATTGTAATGTTTTTAAAATTGTATAACCGCCTTATTTTTTACCCCAGGAGGAGTAGCTGAAGCAGCTAATGGGGATCCATAATAAATACAAACACAAATAAATAAACACAAATACTATAGTCATTGGTTAAAGCTCAGTGTTAAATTAAAATCTCAATACCATCTCTAAGCTCATATGTCACCAATCTCGATGAAAATTCGCAAATCAACTTGGAGGTACACAACACACACCCCGCCTCTCGTCATGAGCAGTCCTGCCTGGTTGTTGAGCTTCAAGAGTATTTATTGTGCCTACTTAGCTCAACTTCTAGACGTCAGATTAAAACAAGACTATAGCGTCCCTAAAGGGACCATTGGATTTAAAAAATACCGGATTGACTAAATTTGTAGGTGCAACAGTTTATTATATTTATAGTTTTGTTTCTGTTCATTAAGAACCCACTACCTTTTTGTAGCATTTCTGCTAATAGCTTTTTTTCCAGACAAAACCTAGTTTTAACACCGGGTTGGTGGCTTGGAAACAACACAGCTGCTTGTACCTTGCTGCCGTTCATAAGAAGAACAAATCTAGACTGCTGTATATAGCTAACAGTAACTACATTATATGGTGGTATTCAAGCTGAGGTTAATCAATAAACAAGATATTTTGACTAGCTATGTAGCTAGCCAGCTAACATTAGTTTGCTTATACAAAGTCTAACAGCTAGCTGACTTTGAAAAGTATTATTTTGATAAAGTATGACTGAAATGTATATATAAATGGGGTTAACCCTAACCCGATATATAAATGCCTGGAACATTATCGTGTGGTTTAACATGGTCTGACGGTGAAGTGGACTCAGTATTCATATCCCCAAATAAACACATTGAGGTGGACATACTCAGTATTCATATCCCCAAATAAACACATTGAGGTGGACATACTCAGTATTCATATCCGAAATAAATACACTACAATACATGTTAATAGAAAGTTAGCAAAAATAGATCTTGTTACCTTGGAAAAGAAAATACCTGTCTATTTGTGGAAAAATCACCCTGACTAACTCTTAAGTCTACATATTTGCTTATGGTGACGTGTTTTTTAAAATTATTTTAGAGAAAAGTATTTAATTTAGAAAGACAATCTAGACTAAATGAAATGGGCATATTTATATTGTTAATATGAATTTGGAGGGCAGAAATGATTCAATATTAAAACATTAGACCTCTCACTAAAAACTTCAGTCATACAGATGTTATACTTAAATCCAAACTGGTTGTCTAGTAGATTAGTAAGAATGTCTCACCCCATGTTCAAGAATGTCCTTTTCCCTTTATTCAGATTACAATCCCTCACTTTCGGTTATTTGAAAATGACATCTCCAAAATTGTCACCATCGTTATAAGGACCAAGATGCAGCGTGGTATGTTTCAATCCCTTTATTTGAAAGAGAAACTTAAAGATCAAAATCAATAAAGCGACCAAAAGAACCGTGATGCTAATACAGGCAACTAAACATAGTCAAGATCCCACAAAGCACAATGGGGAAATGGCTGCCTAAATATGATCCCCAATCAGATACAACGATAAACAGCTGCCCCTGATTGGGAACCATACCAGGCCAACAAAGACATATAATTCATCTAGATAAACCATCCTTAATCACACCCCGACCTAACCAACATAGAGAATAAACAGCTCTCAATGGTCATGGCGAGACAAAAATATTGCTATTTTTAAAACAAGGCAAAGAAAGTTGGTTGCGAAGACAGAACAAATAGTAATATAAATATTATGGTGAAACTCAAATATACTAATTGATTAAAATAATATATATATTTAAAAGGTAGGATCTTTGTAAATTAATAATAAATAGGACTGGTGGAGTTATGCCAGACATGCAGCTAACAAAAATATATGGAAATGTCTGCTCTACCCAAAATTACAACCAACTAATTGCAGCATTACCGCTGAAATGTAAGAAGCAAGTAGAAGGGGGTAATATATAATAATATATAATAATATAATATATCCCATTTAGCAGACGCTTTTGTCCAAAGCGACTTACAAGTCGGCTGGGGCCACTACTTTTACATATGGGTGGCCCCAGTGGGAAACGAACCCACGACGCTTGGCGTTGCAAGCACCATGCTCTACCGACTGAGCCACACAGGACTCGGGTAAAAGTTGGCCCTGTATTAAAGACCAAAATAGGTTAGAGAAAATTTTGATTAATAAAAAAGTATACCAGTTTAATTTACAGACAAAAACATTAACAACCATATACAGTACCAGTCAAAGGTTCTACAACACCGACTCATTCAAGGGTTTTTCTTTATTTTGACTATTTACTACATCGTAGAATAATAGTGATGACATCAGAACTATGGAATAACACACATGGAATCATGTAGTAACCAAAATAGTGTTAAACAAATCAAAATATATTTATATTTGAGATTCTTCAAAGGAGCCACCCTTTGCCTTGGTGACAGCCTTGCACATGCTTGGCATTCTCTCAACCAGCTTCATGAGGTAGTCAGCTGGAAAGCATTTAAATTAACTGCTGTGCCTTGTCAAATGTTTATTTGTGGAATTTCTGTCCTTCTTAATGCGTTTGAGCCAATCAATTGTGTTGTGACGAGATAGAGGTGGTATACAGAAGACAGCCCTATTTGGTAAAGGACCAAGTCCAAAGAACAGCTCAAATAAGCAAAGAGAAACAACATTCTATCATTACATTAAGACATGAATGTCAGTCAATCAGTAATATTTCAAGAACTTTGAAAGTGTCTTCAAGTACAGTCCCAAAAAACATCAAGCGCTATGATTAAACTGTCTCTCATGAGGACCGCCACAGGAATGGAATACCCAGAGTTACCTGTTCTGCAAAGAATATGTTCATTAGAGTTAACTGCACCTCAGATTGCAGCCCAAATAAATACTTAACAGAGTTCATATATATATATATATACAATTGAAGTTGGAAGTTTACATACACCTTAGCCAAATACATTTAAACTCAGTTTTTCACAATTCCTGACATATAATCCTCGTCAAAATTCCCTGTCTCAGGTCATTTAGGATCACCACATTATTTTTAGAATGTGAAATGTCAGAATAATAGTAGAGAGAATGATTTATTTAATCTTTTATTTATTTTGTCATATTCCCAGTGGGTCAGAAATTTACATACAGTCAATTAGTATTTGGTAGCATTGCCTTTAAATTGTTTACCTTGGGTCTAACATTTCGGGTGGCCTTCAGCAAGCCTCCCACAATACGTTGGGTGAATTTTGTCCCATTCCTCCTGACAGAGCTGGTGTAACTGAGTCAGGTTTGTAGGCCTCCTTGCTCACACACACTTTTTCATTTCCTCCCACAAATGTTCTATAGGATTGAGGTCAGGGCTTTGTGATGGCAACTCCAATACCTTGACTTTGTTGTCCTTAATTAATTAATAACCTCTTGGTGCTAGGGGGCAGTATTTTCATTTTTGAAAAAAAACGTTCCCGTTTTAAACGGGATATTTCGTCAGGAAAAGATGCTAGAATATGCATGTAATTTACAGCTTTTGATAGAAAACACTCCAATGTTTCCAAAACTGTAAAGATATTGTCTGTGAGTATAACAGAACTGATGTTGCAAGCGAAAGCCTAAGAATAATCCAATCCGGAAGTTCCCCAGGTTTTGAAAGCGCTGCGTTCCAATGACTCCTTATTTGGCTGTGAATGTACCATCAACAAGCTTACGCTTTCTACGTATTCCCCAAGGTGTCTACAGCATTGTGACGTAGTTTTACGCATTTCTGTTGAAGAATAGCCGTAGGCGAGCACATTGCGTAAGTGGTCACATGGTGACTCCGAGAGAGATTCTCACTTAAAGTACAGAGGTAGCCATTACTCCAATTGGTCCTAGAGAAAAACAAATTGTCCCGACGGATATATTATCGAATAGATATTAGAAAAACACCTTGTGGATGGATTCTAAACAACGTTTGCCATGTTTCTGTTGATATTATGGAGCGATATTATCGGCGTTGTGGTGACCGCAATTTCCAGGAGATTTCTCAGCCAAACGTGAAGAACAAACGGAGCTGTTTCGCGTACAAAAATAATATCTTGGGAAAAAATGAGCTTTGGTTATCTACCTGGGAGTCTTGTGAGTGAAAACATCCGAAGTTCATCAAAGGTAAACGATTTAATTTGATTGCTTTTCTGATTTCCGTGACAAGGTTGCCTGCTGCTAGCAAGGCATAATGCTATGCTAGACTATTATAAACTTACACAAATACTTATCTAGCGTTGGCTGTAAAACATATTTTGAAAATCTGAGATGACAGGGTGATTAACAAAAGGCTAAGCTGTGTCTCAATATATTTCATTTGTGATTTTCATGAATTGGAATATTTTCTAGGGATATTTATGTCCGCTGCGTTATGCTAATTCGTTTCAGGCGATGATTACGCTCCTGCATGCGGGTTTGGGAGTCACTAGAGGTTTAAGCCATTTTGCCACAACTTTGGAAGTATGCTTGGGGTTATTGTCCATTTGGAAGACCCATTTGTCACCAAGCTTTAACTTCCTGACTGATGTCTTGAGATGTTGCTTCAATATATCCACCTAATTTTCCTACCTCATGATGCCATCTGTTTTGTGAAGTGCACCAGTCCCTTCTGCAGCAAAGGACCCCCACAACATGATGCTGCCACCCCCATGCTTCACGGTTGGGATGTTGTTCTTCGTCTTGCAAGCCTCCCCCTTTTTCCTCTATTTTTATTTCATCAGACCAGAGGACATTTATCCAAAAAGTACAATCTTTGTCCCCATGTGCAGTTGCAAACCATAGTCTGGCTTTTTTAATGGCGGTTTTGGAGCAGTGGATTCTTCCTTCCTGAGTGTCCTTTCAGGTTATTATTGGACTCGTTTTACTGTTTTACAGTACATCCACAGGTACACCTCCAATCGACTCAAATTATGTCAATAAGCCTATCAGAAGCTTCTAAAGCCATGACATCATTTTCTGGAATTTTCCAAGCTGTTTAATGGCACAGTCAAGTTTATGTAAACTTCTGACCCAATGGAGTTGTGATACAGTGAATTGTAAGTGAAATAATCTGTCTGTAAACAATTGTTGGAAAAATGACTTGTGTCATCCACAAAGTAGATGTCCTAACCTACTTGCCAAAACTATAGTTTACAAGAAATGTGTAGAGTTGTTGAGAAACTAGTTTTAATGACTCCAACCTAAGTGTATGTAAACTTCAGATTTCAACTGTATATATATATATATTGGGTATACAACCATCCCAGCTCTGCAGATTTTGCTGTGAAGAGACAGCCTCATTAGATCATTCATTTTGTCCATATGTAGCTTGTTTTTGGTCTTAAGGAATGGCTGAACATTTGTAAACCTTTGCCTGGAGCTCACTCTGCAGACTGAGCCAAATCGATCAATACAATTACAATACTTTTAGCAAAATGTGTTTAGTTTATCATCTGTAGAAACTTTGAGAATAGAAACGCCTCACCTTGGCGAGAGAGCATATTTCAGAACCCTTCTCATCCTCCTGTAACCAGGAGCCAGCTCCATCTCATAGTAAATATTTGCTTCAGTCTTGCTCTTGCTTTGAGCAGTCATCAGTAGGATTATGATCCTATCAATAAATTAAATCAATAAAACACATTGTGAGGGTTCGCAAGGAGAGTGCTGCATTATAAACCGGGTGGTTTGAGCCCTGAATGCTGATTGGCTATGACAAAACATAATTGTTGTTTTGAATTTCCATTGTTTTTACCCCAGAAGGTGATTATGCAAAATTATTATACATTACAATTAAGCAATAACGTCCAAGTGGGTGTGGTATATGGACAGTATACCACGGCTAGGGGGTGTTCTTAACCCTGGTATATGGACAGTATACCACGGCTAGGGGGTGTTCTTAGCCCTGGTATATGGACAGTATACCCTGGTATATGGACAGTAGGCTAGGGGGTGTTCTTAGCCCTGGTATATGGACAGTATACCACGGCTAGGGGGTGTTCTTAGCCCTGGTATATGGACAGTATACCACGGCTAGGGGGTGTTCTTAGCCCTGGTATATGGACACTATACCACGGGCCCTGGTATATGGACAGTATACCACGGCTAGGGGTGTTCTTAACCCTGGTATATGGACAGTATGTAGGGGGTGTTCTTAACCCTGGTATATGGACACTATACCACGGCTAGGGGTGTTCTTAGCCCTGGTATATGGACAGTTTACCACGGCTAGGGGGTGTTCTTAACCCTGGTATATGGACAGTATACCACGGCTAGGGGTGTTCTTACCCTGGTATATGGACAGTTATACCACGGCTGGGGGTGTTCTTAGCCCTGGTATATGGACAGTATACCACGGCTAGGGGTGTTCTTAGCCCTGGTATGGACAGTATACCACGACAGGTATATGGACCACGGCTAGGGGGTGTTCTTAGCCCTGGTATATGGACAGTATACCACGGCTAGGGGTGTTCTTAGCCCTGGTATATGGACAGTATACCACGGCTAGGGGGTGTTCTTAGCCCTGGTATATGGACAGTATACCACGGCTTATATGGACAGTATACCACGGCTTGTTCTTAGCCCTGGTATATGGACAGTATACCACGGCTGGTATATGGACAGTATACCACGGCTAGGGGGTGTTCTTAGCCCTGGTATATGGACTTAGGCCTTAGCCCTGGTATATGGACAGTATACCTACCCTGGTATATGGACAGTATACCACGGCTAGGGGGTGTTCTTAGCCCTGGTATATGGACAGTATACCACGGCTAGGGGGTGTTCTTAGCCCTGGTATATGGACAGTAGGGCTAGGGGGTGTTCTTAGCCCTGGTATGTTATACCACGGCTTGTTCTTAGCCCTGGTATATGGACAGTATACCACGGCTAGGGGGTGTTCTTAGCCCTGGTATATGGACAGTATACCACGGCTAGGGGGTGTTCTTAACCCTGGTATATGGACAGTATACCACGGCTAGGGGGTGTTCTTAACCCTGGTATATGGACAGTATACCACGGCTAGGGGGTGTTCTTAGCCCTGGTATATGGACAGTATACCACGGCTATGGTATATGGACAGTATACCACGGCTACTTAACCCTGGTAACAGTAAAACGGCTAGGGGTGTTCTTAACCCTGGTATATGGACAATACAAAGGGTGTTCTTAACCCTGGTATATGGACTATTACAGTAAACTTGTTGCCAACATAACTAGAACCAGTAAATATGGACAAAGTAATGTTTATACCACGGCATACCCTGGTATATGGACAGTTTACCCCTGGTATATGGACAGTATACATCATTTTCATAGCAGGACACAGAACAGTCCCTATGAAGAGTATGAATCAGGCTGTTGGAGAAGGTTTACATCCTAAGCAACCTGCCTTCACATAGTTTGAAGTACAATAGACCAGCATGGCTACTGTAGTAGGTCAAAGCTGTGTGCTGTAAAACTTTGGTAGAGCATGGGTGGAGTAGGCGTTGTGGTGCTGTAAAACCTTAGTAGAGCATGGTTGGAGTAGGCATTGTGTTGCTGTAAAACCTTGGTAGAGCATGGTTGGAGTAGGCATTGTGGTGCTGTAAAACCTTGGTAGAGCATGGATGGAGTAGGCATTGTGGTGCTGTAAAACCTTAGTAGAGCATGGATGGAGTAGGCATCGTGGTGCTGTAAAACCTTGGTAGAGCATGGGTGGAGTAGGCATGGTGGTGCTGTAAAACCTTGGTAGAGCATGGTTGGAGTAGGCATTGTGTTGCTGTAAAACCTTGGTAGAGCATGGATGGAGTAGGCATTGTGGTGCTGTAAAACCTTGGTAGAGCATGGATGGAGTAGGCATCGTGGTGCTGTAAAACCTTGGTAGAGCATGGGTGGAGTAGGCATGGTGGTGCTGTAAAACCTTGGTAGAGCATGGTTGGAGTAGGCATTGTGTTGCTGTAAAACCTTGGTAGAGCATGGTTGGAGTAGGCATTGTGGTGCTGTAAAACCTTGGTAGAGCATGGATGGAGTAGGCATTGTGGTGCTGTAAAACCTTAGTAGAGCATGGATGGAGTAGGCATCGTGGTGCTGTAAAACCTTGGTAGAGCATGGGTGGAGTAGGCATCGTGGTGCTGTAAAACCTTGGTAGAGCATGGGTGGAGTAGGCATCGTGGTGCTGTAAAACCTTGATAGAGCATGGATGGAGTAGGCATGTGGTGCTGTAAAACCTTGGTAGAGCATGGGTGGAGGAGTAGGCATTGTGGTGCTGTAAAACCTTGGAGCATAGAGCATGGTGTGGAGTAGGGATGGAGTAGGCATCGTGGTGCTGTAAAACCTTGGTAGAGCATGGGTGGAGTAGGCATGGGTGGTAAAACGTAGGCATGGTGGTGCTGTGGTGCTGTAAAACCTTGGTAGAGCATGGGTGGAGTAGGCATTGTGGTGCTGTAAAACCTTGGTAGAGCATGGATGGAGTAGGCATTGTGGTGCTGTAAAACCTTGGTAGAGCATGGATGGAGTAGGCATGCTGTAAAACCTTGGTAGAGCATGGATGGAGTAGGCATCGTGGTGCTGTAAAACCTTGGTAGAGCATGGGTGGAGTAGGCATGGTGGTGCTGTAAAACCTTGGTAGAGCATGGTGGAGTAGGCATTGTGGTGCTGTAAAACCTTGGTAGAGCATGGATGGAGTAGGCATTGTTGGAGTAGGCTGTAAAACCTTGGTAGAGCATGGGTGGAGTAGGCATTGTGGTGCTGTAAAACCTTGGTAGAGCATGGGTGGAGTAGGCATTGTGGTGCTGTAAAACCTTGGTAGAGCATGGATGGAGTAGGCATCGTGGTGCTGTAAAACCTTGGTAGAGCATGGGTGGAGTAGGCATCGTGGTGCTGTAAAACCTTGGTAGAGCATGGGTGGAGTAGGCATCGTGGTGCTGTAAAACCTTGGTAGAGCATGGGTGGAGTAGGCATCGTGGTGCTGTAAAACCTTGGTAGAGCATGGTTGGAGTAGGCATCGTGGTGCTGTAAAACCTTGGTAGAGCATGGGTGGAGTGGAGTAGGCATGGGTGGAGTGGTGCTGTAAAACCTTGGTAGAGCATGGGTGGAGTAGGCATCGTGGTGCTGTAAAACCTTGGTAGAGCATGGGTGGAGTAGGCATCGTGGTGCTGTAAAACCTTGGTAGAGCATGGGTGGAGTAGGCATCGTGGTGCTGTAAAACCTTGGTAGAGCATGGGTGGAGTAGGCATCGTGGTGCTGTAAAACCTTGGTAGAGCATGGGTGGAGTAGGCATCGTGGTGCTGTAAAACCTTGGTAGAGCATGGGTGGAGTAGGCATCGTGGTGCTGTAAAACCTTGGTAGAGCATGGATGGAGTAGGCATTGTGGTGCTGTAAAACCTTGGTAGAGCATGGGTGGAGTAGGCATGGTGTGTAAAACCTTGGTAGAGCATGGGTGGAGTAGGCATCTGTAAAACCTTGGTGAGCATGGGTGGAGTAGGCATTGTGGTGCTGTAAAACCTTGGTAGAGCATGGGTGGAGTAGGCATTGTGGTGCTGTAAAACCTTGGTAGAGCATGGGTGGAGTAGGCATTGTGGTGCTGTAAAACCTTGGTAGAGCATGGGTGGAGTAGGCATTGTGGTGCTGTAAAACCTTGGTAGAGCTGTAAAACCTTGGTAGAGCATGGGTGGAGTAGGCATTGTGGTGCTGTAAAACCTTGGTAGAGCATGGGTGGAGTAGGCATTGTGGTGCTGTAAAACCTTGGTAGAGCATGGTTGGAGTAGGCTTGTGGTGCTGTAAAACCTTGGTAGAGCATGGGTGGAGTAGGCATTGTGGTGCTGTAAAACCTTGGTAGAGCATGGGTGGAGTAGGCATTGTGGTGCTGTAAAACCTTGGCTGTAGAGCATGGGTGGAGTGGATTGTAAAACCTTGGCATCGTGGTGCTGTAAAACCTTGGTAGAGCATGGGTGGAGTAGGCATCGTGGTGCTGTAAAACCTTGGTAGGGTGGAGTAGGCATGGGTGGGTAGTGGGTGGAGTAGCATTGTGGTGCTGGGTGGAAAAAACCTTGGTAGAGCATGGGTGGAGTAGGCATTGTGGTGCTGTAAAACCTTGGTAGAGCATGGGTGGAGTAGGCATTGTGGTGCTGTAAAACCTTGGTAGAGCATGGGTGGAGTAGGCATTGTGGTGCTGTAAAACCTTGGTAGAGCATGGGTGGAGTAGGCATTGTGGTGCTGTAAAACCTTGGTAGAGCATGGGTGGAGTAGGCATCGTGGTGCTGTAAAACCTTGGAGCATGGGTGGAGTAGGCATTGTGGTGCTGTAAAACCTTGGTAGAGCATGGGTGGAGTAGGCATTGTGGTGCTGTAAAACCTTGGTAGAGCATGGGTGGAGTAGGCATCGTGGTGCTGTAAAACCTTGGTAGAGCATGGGTGGAGTAGGCATTGTGGTGCTGTAAAACCTTGGTAGAGCATGGGTGGAGTAGGCATTGGTGCTGTGCATGGGTGGAGTAGGCATCGTGGTGCTGTAAAACCTTGGTAGAGCATGGGTGGAGTAGGCATCGTGGTGCTGTAAAACCTTGGTAGAGCATGGGTGGAGTAGGCATCATCGTGGTGCTGTAAAACCTTGGTAGAGCATGGGTGGAGTAGGCATCGTGGTGCTGTAAAACCTTGGTAGAGCATGGGTGGAGTAGGCATCGTGGTGCTGTAAAACCTTGGTAGAGCATGGGTGGAGTAGGCATCGTGGTGCTGTAAAACCTTGGTAGAGCATGGGTGGAGTAGGCATCGTGGTGCTGTAAAACCTTGGTAGAGCATGGGTGGAGTAGGCATCGTGGTGCTGTAAAACCTTGGTAGAGCATGGGTGGAGTAGGCATCGTGGTGCTGTAAAACCTTGGTAGAGCATGGGTGGAGTAGGCATCGTGGTGCTGTGGAAATCGTGGTGCTGTAAAACCTTGGTAGAGCATGGGTGGAGTAGGCATTGTGGTGCTGTAAAACCTTGGTAGAGCATGGGTGGAGTAGGCATCGTGGTGCTGTAAAACATGGGTGGAGTAGGCATTGTGGTGCTGTAAAACCTTGGTAGCATGGGTGGAGTAGGCATTGTGGTGCTGTAAAACCTTGGTAGAGCATGGGTGGAGTAGGCATTGTGGTGCTGTAAAACCTTGGTAGAGCATGGGTGGAGTAGGCATTGGGTGCTGTAAAACCTTGGTAGAGCATGGGTGGAGTAGGCATTGTGGTGCTGTAAAACCTTGGTAGAGCATGGGTGGAGTAGGCATTGTGGTGCTGTAAAACCTTGGTAGAGCATGGGTGGAGTAGGCATTGTGGTGCTGTAAAACCTTGGTAGAGCATGGGTGGAGTAGGCATGTAAAACCTTGGTAGAGCATGGGTGGAGTAGGCATTGTGGTGCTGTAAAACCTTGGTAGAGCATGGTGGAGAGCATGGGTGGTGAGTAGGCATTGTAGGCATTGTGGTGCTGTAAAACCTTGGTAGAGCATGGGTGGAGTAGGTGCATAAAACCTTGGTAGACCATGGGTGGAGTGCTGTAAAACCTTGGTAGACCATGGGTGGAGTAGGCATCGTGGTGCTGTAAAACCTTGAGACCATGGGTGGAGTAGGCATCGTGGTGCTGTAAAACCTTGGTAGAGCATGGGTGGAGTAGGCATCGTGGTGCTGTAAAACCTTGGTAGACCATGGGTGGAGTAGGCATGTGGTGCTGTAAAACCTTGGTAGAGCATGGGTGGAGTAGGCATTGTGGTGCTGTAAAACCATTGTGGTGCTAGAGCATGGGTGGAGTAGGCATCGTGGTGCTGTAAAACCTTGGTAGAGCATGGGTGGAGTAGGCATCGTGGTGCTGTAAAACCTTGGTAGAGCATGGGTGGAGTAGGCATTGTGGTGCTGTAAAACCTTGGTAGAGCATGGGTGGAGTAGGCATTGTGGTGCTGTAAAACCTTGGTAGAGCATGGGTGGAGTAGGCATTGTGGTGCTGTAAAACCTTGGTAGAGCATGGGTGGAGTAGGCATTGTGGTGCTGTAAAACCTTGGTAGAGCATGGGTGGAGTAGGCATTGTGGTGCTGTAAAACCTTGGTAGAGCATGGGTGGAGTAGGCATCGTGGTGCTGTAAAACCTTGGTAGAGCATGGTTGGAGTAGGCATCGTGGTGCTGTAAAACCTTGGTAGAGCATGGGTGGAGTAGGCATCGTGGTGCTGTAAAACCTTAGAGCATGGGTGGAGAGGCATGTGGTGGAAAACCTTGTAGACCATGGGTGGAGTAGGCATCGTGGTGCTGTAAAACCTGGGTAGAGCATAGAGCATGGGTGGTAAAACCTGTAGGCATGGGTGGAGTAGGCATCGTGGTGCTGTAAAACCTTGGTAGAGCATGGGTGGAGTAGGCATGTGGTGCTGTAAAACCTTGGTAGAGCATGGGTGGAGTAGGCATCTGTGGTGCTGTAAAACCTTGGTAGAGCATGGGTGGAGTAGGCATTGTGGTGCTGTAAAACCTTGGTAGAGCATGGGTGGAGTAGGCATTGTGGTGCTGTAAAACCTTGGTAGAGCATGGGTGGAGTAGGCATCGTGGTGCTGTAAAACCTTGGTAGAGCATGGGTGGAGTAGGCATCGTGGTGCTGTAAAACCTTGGTAGAGCATGGGTGGAGTAGGCATTGTGGTGCTGTAAAACCTTAGAGCATGGGTGGAGTGGCATCGTGGTGCTGTAAAACCTGGTAGAGCATGTGGAGTAGGCATTGTGGTGCTGTAAAACCTTGGTAGAGCATGGGTGGAGTAGGCATTGTGGTGCTGTAAAACCTTGGTAGAGCATGGGTGGAGTAGGCATCGTGGTGCTGTAAAACCTTGGTAGAGCATGGGTGGAGTAGGCATCGTGGTGCTGTAAAACCTTGGTAGAGCATGGGTGGAGTAGGCATCGTGGTGCTGTAAAACCTTGGTAGAGCATGGGTGGAGTAGGCATCGTGGTGCTGTAAAACCTGGGTAGAGCATGGGTGGAGTAGGCATCGTGGTGCTGTAAAACCTTGGTAGAGCATGGGTGGAGTAGGCATTGTGGTGCTGTAAAACCTTGGTAGAGCATGGGTGGAGTAGGCATCTGTGGGTGAGCATGGGTGGAAATTGTGGTGCTGTAAAACCTTGGTAGAGCATGGGTGGAGTAGGCATTGTGGTGCTGTGGTGCTGGGTGGAGTAAAAAACCTTGGTAGAGCATGGGTGGAGTAGGCATCGTGGTGCTGTAAAACCTTGGTAGAGCATGGGTGGAGTAGGCATTGTGGTGCTGTAAAACCTTGGTAGAGCATGGGTGGAGTAGGCATCGTGGTGCTGTAAAACCTTGGTAGGCATAGAGCATGGGTGGAGTAGGCATGGGTGGAGTAGGCATTGTGGTGCTGTAAAACCTTGGTAGAGCATGGGTGGAGTAGGCATTGTGGTGCTGTAAAACCTTGGTAGAGCATGGGTGGAGTAGGCATCGTGGTGCTGTAAAACCTTGGTAGAGCATGGGTGGAGTAGGCATTGTGGTGCTGTAAAACCTTGGTAGAGCATGGGTGGAGTAGGCATCGTGGTGCTGTAAAACCCTGGTAGAGCATGGGTGGAGTAGGCATCGTGGTGCTGTAAAACCTTGGTAGAGCATGGGTGGAGTAGGCATCGTGGTGCTGTAAAACCTGGGTAGAGCATGGGTGGAGAGCATGGGTGGAAAACCTTGTAGGCATGGGTGGAGTGGTGTGGTGCTGTAAAACCTTAGAGCATGGGTGGAGTAGGCATGGGTGGAGTAGGCATGGGTGGAGTAGGCATGGGTGCTGTAAAACCTTGGTAGAGCATGGGTGGAGTAGGCATTGTGGTGCTGTAAAACCTTGGTAGAGCATGGGTGGAGTAGGCATTGTGGTGCTGTAAAACCTTGGTAGAGCATGGGTGGAGTAGGCATTGTGGTGCTGTAAAACCTTGGTAGAGCATGGGTGGAGTAGGCATCGTGGTGCTGTAAAACCTTGGTAGAGCATGGGTGGAGTAGGCATTGTGGTGCTGTAAAACCTTGGTAGAGCATGGGTGGAGTAGGCATCGTGCTGTAAAACCTTGCTGTGTAAAACCTGGTGGTAAAACCCTGGTAGAGCATGGGTGGAGTAGGCATCGTGGTGCTGTAAAACCTTGGTAGAGCATGGGTGGAGTAGGCATTGTGGTGCTGTAAAACCTTGGTAGAGCATGGGTGGAGTAGGCATTGTTTCCTTTCATTTTCGTCTTCAGACTGATGCCTATTCTCACCTAAAACCTATTTTTTTGTGTGCTCATGGTTTAGTGTGCTTTTTCCTGTGTTCTCGTTCTATTGGGGAGAGATACATTGGCTGTAATCAAACACCGACATAGAAAAACAGGTTTATTTTAATGTGCTGCGGTCCTGCTGCAGTGCAGTAAGGTAACGTCCCAATTGGCTCCCTATTCCATATGTACTGTATAGTGCACTATGCGCTCTGGTCTCAGTAGAGCATTATAAATAATAGCGTTATTATAAGCAGAGCATTATAAAGGGAAAAGGGTGTAATTTGGGACTCAACATGACGGTGAGAGTGCATACCTGCTGCAACAGCTATCCAGATGTCCCATTCAGCCTGGGATTGAGTTACTCACAGAGAGCAGCTGGGAGGACGAGGAGCAGGATTCACTGCCAAACAGAGAGGAGCTGGGAGGACGAGGAGGAGGATTCACTGCCAAACAGAGAGGAGCTGGGAGGACGAGGAGGAGGATTCACTGCCTCACAGAGAGGAGCTGGGAGGAGGAGGAGGAGGAGGTGGATTCACTGCCTCACAGAGAGGAGCTGGGAGGACGAGGACGAGGAGGAGGAGGAGGATTCACTGCCTCACAGAGAGGAGCTGGGAGGACGAGGAGGAGGATTCACTGCCTCACAGAGAGGAGCTGGGAGGACGAGGACGAGGAGGAGGATTCACTGCCTCACAGAGAGGAGCTGGGAGGAGGAGGAGGAGGAGGATTCACTGCCTCACAGAGAGGAGCTGAGAGGACGAGGAGGAGGAGGAGGATTCACTGCCTCACAGAGAGGAGCTGGGAGGAGGACGAGGATTCACTGCCTCACAGAGAGGAGCTGGGAGGAGGACGAGGATTCACTGCCTCACAGAGAGGAGCTGGGAGGAGGAGGAGGAGGAGGAGGAGGATTCACTGCCTCACAGAGAGGAGCTGGGAGGAGGAGGAGGAGGAGGAGGAGGATTCACTGCCTCACAGAGAGGAGCTGGGAGGAGGAGGAGGAGGAGGATTCACTGCCTCACAGATAGCCTCTGGGAGGACGAGGAGGAGCAGGATTCACTGCCTCACAGAGAGGAGCTGGGAGGACGAGGAGGAGGAGGATTCATTGCCTCACAGAGAGCAGCTGGGAGGATGAGGAGGAGGAGGATTCACTGCCTCACAGAGAGGAGCTGGGAGGAGGAGGAGGAGGAGGAGGATTCACTGCCTCACAGAGAGCAGCTGGGAGGAGGAGGAGGAGGATTCATTGCCTCACAGAGAGCAGCTGGGAGGAAGAGGAGCAGGATTCACTGCCTCACAGAGAGGAGCTGGGAGGACGAGGAGGAGGATTATTCACTGCCTCACAGAGAGCAGCTGGGAGGACGAGGAGGAGGAGGAGGATTCACTGCTTCACAGATAGCAGCTGGGAGGAGGAGGAGGAGCAGGATTCACTGCCTCACAGAGAGGAGCTGGGAGGACGAGGAGGAGGAGGATTCATTGCCTCACAGAGAGCAGCTGGGAGGACGAGGAGGAGGAGGATTCACTGCCTCACAGAGAGGAGCTGGGAGGACGAGGAGGAGGATTCACTGCCTCACAGAGAGGAGCTGGGAGGAAGAGGAGCAGGATTCACTGCCTCACAGAGAGGAGCTGGGAGGACGAGGAGGAGGAGGATTCACTGCTTCACAGATAGCAGCTGGGAGGAAGAGGAGGAGGAGGAGGATTCACTGCTTCACATATAGCAGCTGGGAGGAGGAGGAGGAGGAGGAGGAGGATTCATTGCCTCACAGATAGCAGCTGGGAGGAGGAGGAGGAGCAGGATTCACTGCCTCACAGAGAGGAGCTGGGAGGAGGAGGAGGAGGAGGATTCACTGCCTCACAGAGAGGAGCTGGGAGGAGGAGGAGAAGAGAGGAGCTGCAAAACTCTCCTTGTCTCTCTTCCTTCTCTTCCCTCCATTTCTCGCTCCTTCTCCTTCATCTCTCCAGGCTCCATGGCCCATGTTCCCTCCTTGTCAGAGTAGCTCTGCCAGGAGTCCCCCATGGGAGCTAGCCGGTCTCTGGGCAGGCAGGCATCTGTCATCATGAATGGTTATAGGGATATACAGTGTATTCAGTATTCAGACCCCTTGACTTTTTCCACATGTTTTTACATTTTACATTATTCAAAAATGTATTAAATTATCTTTTTCCTCGTCAATCTACACACAATTCCCTGAATGACAAAGCAAAAACAGGTTTTTAGAAATGTTTGCAAATGTATTAAATATAAAAAAAACTGAAATATCACATTTACATAAGTATTCAGACCCTTTACCTAGTACTTTGTTGAAACACATTTGGAAGCGTTTATAGCCTCAAGTCTTCTTGGGTTTGACGCTACAAGCTTGGCATACCTGTATTTTTGGGGGAGTTTTTCCCATTCTTCTGCAGATCCTCTCAAGCTCTGTCAGGTTGGATGGGGAGTGTCACTGCACAGCTATTTTCAGGTCTCTCCAGAGATGTTAGATCGGGTTCAAGTCCTGGCTCTGGTGGGCCACTCAAAGTCATTTAGAGACTTGTTACGAAGCCATTCCTGTGTTGTCTTGGCTTAGTGCCAGGTTTCCTCCAGACGTGACTCTTGTCATTCAGGCCAAAGTGTTCAATCTTGTATCATCAGACAAGAGAATCTTGTTTAAGTTTCTTTTGGCAAACTCCAAGCGGGCTGTCATGTGCCTTTTACTGAGGAGTTGATTCCATCTGGCCACTCTACCATAAAGGCCTGATTGGTGGAGTGCTGCAGAGATGGTTTTCCTTCTCGAAGGTTCTCCCATCTCCAAAGAGGAACTCTGGAGCTCTGTCAGTGACCATCAGGTTTTTGGTCACCTCCCTGACCAAGGCCCTTCTCCCCCGATTGCTCAGTTTTGCCAGCTCTTGGACAGTTCTTGGTGGTTCCTAACTTCCTTCCATTTAAAAATTATGAAAGACCACTGTGTTCTTGGGGACCTTCAATGCTGCAGAATTGTTTTGGTACCCTTCCCCACATCTGTACCTCGACACAATTCTGTCTCGGAGCTCTACGGACAATTCCTTCGACCTCATGGCTTGGTTTTTGCTCTGACATGTACTGTCAACTGTGGGACCTTATATAGACGGGTGTGTGCCTTTCCAAATCATGCCCAATCAATTTAATTTACCACAGGTGGACGACAATCAAGTTGTAGAAACATCTCAAGGATGATCAATGGAAACAGGATGCACCTGAGCTCAATTTAGAGTCTCATAGCAAAGGGTCTGAATACTTATGTAAATAAGGTATTTATGGTTTTTATTTTAATGAATTTGCAAAAAAATACCTGTTTTTGCTTCGTCATTATGGGGTATTGAGATGTCAAATAAAATAAAATTATGGGGTATTGAGATTTCATTATGGGGTATTGTGATTTCATTATGGGGTATTGTGATTTCATTATGGGGTATTGTGATTTCATTATGGGGTATTGTGTGTATTTTGATGAGGATTTAAAAAAATGTAATCCATTTTAGAACCAGACTGTAATGTAACAAAATGTGGAAAAAGTCAAGGGGTCTATCCAAATGCACTATATATATATATATATATATATATATATATATATATATATATATATATATATATGTATATGTGTATATTATAGCATGTGGACCCCCCTTCAAAATAAATAAATAATTGTAATAATAAATAAATATATATATATTTAATGAATTAATACTATATAAATGCCGAGTAAGCGTCATGCATGGCTATAGGGCTTTCAGAAAGTATTCTCAGCCCTTAACCTTTTCCAGTTTGTTGTGTTTCAACCTGAATTTAAAATGGAATATTTAGATTTTTGGGTCACTGGCCTACAAAAAATAACGCATAATGTCAATGTGGAATTATGTTTTTAGAAATGTTTACAAATTAATACAAATTTAACAAGTGAAATGTATTGTCAATAAGTATCCAACCACTTTATTATGGAAAGCCTAAATAAGTTCAGGAGTAAACATTTGCTTAATAAGTCACATAATCAGTTGCATGGACTCATTCTGAAAGCATTAATAGTGTATAGTGTTTCATATTTTCAAGCATAGAGGTGGCTGCATCATGTTATGGGTATGCTTGTCTGGCTCGTTATCTAACGGTAGCTGGCTGGCTCGTTATCTAACGGTAGCTGGCTGGCGCGTTAGCTTAACGTTACGTGACGTGTGTACAACACCCGTTGAATATGGCCGGTGTCAGGAAACGTCAGCAGAGCTGGTTTATCTAGAGTTTATCTAGAGTTTATCTAGAGGTAAACAAGTCATTGGCTAGAGAGTCAAGTGTGCGATCTGAACGCTCCGAGAGCGAAACAAGATGGGTGGGGCTAATGCTTGTGAAGGGCGTGAACAATGCTGAATGGGTGTAGACAAAGAAGAGCTCTTCACTCGATAGCAAAACATTCAAAAGCCATTTTGTCAAAAGTTAGTTTACAAGTTTGTCAAATTTCAAAGCCCAATGACTGTTCCATTGTTCCTCAACTGTAGTGTATATATGGCATTTTGTAGCTCTGAGTCTCTGCTTTTATCCAATGGAAAAAACACCTCTTCACATTTTGCTGCTGAAGACCCGAGTCCAGGTGGTGAGTCACATATACAGTGGGGCAAAAAAATATTTAGTCGGCCACCAATTGTGCAAGTTCTCCCACTTACAAAGATGAGTGAGGCCTGTAATTTTCATCATAGGTACACTTCAACTATGACAGACAAAATGAGAAGAAAAATCCAGAAAATCACATTGTAGGATTTTTAATGAATGTATTTGCAAATTATGGTGATACTTTTTTGCCCCACTGTATATTGTATGTCTGGTTCTGGTCTCAGTAGACCCACTCTGGTCCAGGTACCAGCAGTTACGTCATGGTGGAATGGTGAAGAAGGTGGTGTGTGTTTGTGTAGGAGGAGGGGGTATGTTGTCTCATCCATCTCAAGCATGGAGTGATCTCATGAAGCCATAGAATCCAGCACAGCTGCTCCTCTACACCAACAAACAGCTGGCTGAGGGAGGCGGTAAATACACATGATTTCCTATCAGTTGATTTCCTGATGACTTTCTACTTGTGCACTACTTTTGATCAGAGCCCTTTGAACCCTGATCACAGTCCTTAATAGGGAATAGGGTATCGGTTGGGACTCAATCTAGTTTTTTCTGGTTTCTTTGTCAGCATTGTTAGAGCTGGATCCTGGAACAGAAAGAGCACATCGTAGACAGGACTGACTGACAGAACACATCATAGACAGGACTGACAGACAGAACACATCATAGACAGGACTGACAGAACACATCATAGACAGGACTAACAGAACACATCATAGACAGGACTGACTGACAGAACACATCATAGACAGGACTGACTGACAGAACACATCATAGACAGGACTGACAGACACACATCATAGACAGGACTGACACAGAACACATCATAGACAGGACTGACTGACAGAACACATCATAGACAGGACTGACACAGAACACATCATAGACAGGACTGACAGAACACATCATAGACAGGACTGACAGAACACATCATAGACAGGACTGACAGACACATCATAGACAGGACTGACTGACATAGACAGGACTGACAGACAGGACTGACACATCATAGACAGGACTGACAGAACACATCATAGACAGGACTGACAGACAGAACACATCATAGACAGGACTGACAGAACACATCATAGACAGGACTGACAGAACACATCATAGACAGGACTGACTGACAGAACACATCATAGACAGGACTGACAGAACACATCATAGACAGGACTGACAGAACACATCATAGACAGGACTGACTGACAGAACACATCATAGACAGGACTGACTGACAGAACACATCATAGACAGGACTGACTGAACACATCATAGACAGAACAGAACACATCATAGACAGGACTGACAGAACACATCATAGACAGGACTGACAGAACACATCATAGACAGGACTGACAGAACACATCATAGACAGGACTGACATCATAGACAGACTGAGAACACATCATAGACAGGACTGACACAGAACACATCATAGACAGGACTGACTGACAGAACACATCATAGACAGGACTGACTGACAGAACACATCATAGACAGGACTGACTTTACACATCATAGACAGGACTGACAGAACACATCATAGAAGGACTGACATCATAGACAGGACTGACAGACAGGACTGACACATCATAGACAGGACTGACAGAACATATCATAGACAGGACTGACAGAACATATCATAGACAGGACTGACAGAACAAATCATAGACAGGACTGACAGAACACATCATAGACAGGACTGACTGACAGAACACATCATAGACAGGACTGACAGAACACATCATAGACAGGACTGACAGACAGAAGGACTGACAGAACACATCATAGACAGGACTGACAGAACACATCATAGACAGGACTGACAGAACACATCATAGACAGGACTGACAGAACACATCATAGACAGAACACATCATAGACAGGACTGACAGAACACATCATGAGACAGACAGGACTGACTGACAGAACACATCATAGACAGACTGACACATCATAGACAGGACTGACAGAACACATCATAGACAGGACTGACAGAACACATCATAGACAGGACTGACTGACAGAACACATCATAGACAGGACTGACAGAACACATCATAGACAGGACTGACAGAACACATCATAGACAGGACTGACAGAACACATCATAGACAGGACTGACTGACAGAACACATCATAGACAGGACTGACTGACAGAACACATCATAGACAGGACTGACTGACAGAACACATCATAGACAGGACTGACTGACAGAACACATCATAGACAGGACTGACAGAACACATCATAGACAGGACTGACTGACAGAACACATCATAGACAGGACTGACTTAACACATCATAGACAGGACTGACAGAACACATCATAGACAGGACTGACACACATCATAGACAGGACTGACAGAACACATCATAGACAGGACTGACTAAACACATCATAGACAGGACTGACAGAACACATCATAGACAGGACTGACAGAACACATCATAGACAGGACACATCATAGACAGGACTGACAGAACACATCATAGACAGGACTGACAGAACACATCATAGACAGGACTGACAGAACACATCATAGACAGGACTGACAGAACACATCATAGACAGGACTGACTGACAGAACACATCATAGACAGACAGACTGACTGACAGAACACATCATAGACAGGACTGACTGACAGAACACATCATAGACAGGACTGACAGAACACATCATAGACAGAACACATCATAGACAGGACTGACAGAACACATCATAGACAGGACTGACACAGAACACATCATAGACAGGACTGACTGACAGAACACATCATAGACAGGACTGACAGAACACATCATAGACAGGACTGACTGACAGAACACATCATAGACAGGACTGACTGACAGAACACATCATCAGGACTAGACAGGACACATCATAGACAGGAACACACATCATAGACAGGACTGACAGGACTGACAGAACACATCATAGACAGGAACACATCATAGACAGGACTGACAGAACACATCATAGACAGACTGACAGAACACATCATAGACAGGACTGACTGACAGAACACATCATAGACAGGACTGACTGACAAAACACATCATAGACAGAACACATCATAGACAGGACTGACTGACAGAACACATCATAGACAGGACTGACAGAACACATCATAGACAGGACTGACAGAACACATCATAGACAGGACTGACACAGAACACATCATAGACAGGACTGACAGAACACATCATAGACAGGACTGACAGAACACATCATAGACAGGACTGACTGACAGAACACATCATAGACAGGACTGACTGACAGAACACATCATAGACAGGACTGACTCATAGACAGAACACATCATAGACAGGACTGACTGACAGAACACATCATAGACAGGACTGACAGAACACATCATAGACAGGACTGACTGACAGAACATCATAGACAGGACTGACAGAACACATCATAGACATCATCATAGACAGGACTGACTGACAGAACACATCATAGACAGGACTGACAGAACACATCATAGACAGGACTGACTGACAGAACACATCATAGACAGGACTGACAGAACACATCATAGACAGGACTGACTGACAGAACACATCATAGACAGGACTGACTGACAGAACACATCATAGACAGGACTGACAGAACACATCATAGACAGGACTGACTGACAGAACACATCATAGACAGGACTGACTGACAGAACACATCATAGACAGGACTGACAGAACACATCATAGACAGGACTGACTGACAGAACACATCATAGACAGGACTGACTGAGAACACATCATAGACAGGACTGACAGAACACATCATAGACAGAACAGAACATCATAGACAGGACTGACTGACAGAACACATCATAGACAGGACTGACAGAACACATCATAGACAGGACTGACAGAACACATCATAGGACTGACAGAACACATCATAGACAGGACTGACTGACAGAACACATCATAGACAGGACTGACTGACAGAACACATCATAGACAGGACTGACTGACACATCATAGGACTGACAGAACACATCATAGACAGACTGACAGAACACATCATAGACAGGACTGACAGAACACATCATAGACAGGACTGACAGAACACATCATAGACAGGACTGACTGACAGAACACATCATAGACAGGACTGACAGAACACATCATAGACAGGACTGACAGAACACATCATAGACAGGACTGACAGAACACATCATAGACAGGACTGACAGAACACATCATAGACAGGACTGACAGAACACATCATAGACAGGACTGACTGACAGAACACATCGTAGACAGGACTGACTTAACACATCATAGACAGGACACATCATAGACAGGACTGACTGACAGAAAACATCATAGACAGGACTGACTGACAGAACACATCATAGACAGGACTGACAGAACACATCATAGACAGGACTGACAGACAGAACACATCATAGACAGGACTGACTGACAGAACACATCATAGACAGGACTGACAGAACACATCATAGACAGGACTGACTCATAGACAGAACACATCATAGACAGGACTGACAGAACACATCATAGACAGGACTGACAGAACACATCATAGACAGACTGACACACATCATAGACAGGACTGACTGACAGAACACATCATAGACAGGACTGACTGACAGAACACATCATAGACAGGACTGACAGAACACATCATAGACAGGACTGACAGAACACATCATAGACAGGAACACATCATAGACAGGACTGACAGAACACATCATAGACAGGACTGACAGAATAGACAGGACATCATAGACAGGACTGACTGACAGAACACATCATAGACAGGACTGACAGAACACATCATAGACAGGACTGACAGAACACATGACAGAACACACATCATAGACAGGACTGACAGAACATAGACAGGACTGATCATAGACAGGACTGACTGACAGAACACATCATAGACAGGACTGACAGAACACATCATAGACAGGACTGACTGACAGAACACATCATAGACAGGACTGACAGAACACATCATAGACAGGACTGACTGACAGAACACATCATAGACAGGACTGACAGACACATCATAGACAGAACTGACAGAACACATCATAGACAGGACTGACAGAACACATCATAGACAGGACTGACTGACAGAACACATCATAGACAGGACTGACAGAACACATCGTAGACTGGACTGACTGAACACATCATAGACAGGACTGACTGACAGAACACATCATAGACAGGACTGACAGAACACATCATAGACAGGACTGACTGACAGAACACATCATAGACAGGACTGACAGAACACATCATAGACAGGACTGACTGACAGAACACATCATAGACAGGACTGACTGACAGAACACATCATCATAGACAGGGACTGACAGAACACATCATAGACAGGACTGACAGAACACATCGTAGACAGGACTGACAGAACACATCATAGACAGGACTGACTGACAGAACACATCATAGACAGGACTGACAGAACACATCATAGACAGGACTGACAGAACACATCATAGACAGGACTGACAGAACACATCATAGACAGGACTGACAGAACACATCATAGATAGGACTGACAGAACACATCATAGACAGGACTGACAGAACACATCATAGACAGGACTGACTGACAGAACACATCATAGACAGGACTGACAGAACACATCATAGACATTATGACAAGGTCTTTCTATATGCCTTTAAGTAGCCTTATACGAGCCTCTGCTTGTACGAGCAAGAACGCCTCATAGGGCAGAAGCGTATCTCCTCTTTCCTGAGGCAGCTTGATGTACAAGCAGAGGCTAGTCTATCGCAGGGCCTTACTGTAGCTCCTTAATGCTGAGTGTCAAGCAGAGACGTATCACATTTTTAGTCCTTGGTATGACTCGGCCAGGGATTGAACTCACAACCCTCCAATCTCAGGGCGGACACTGTACAGTTTAGTAAAGAGTTTCTGCATGCCAACAGACCTCTTACAAAATACAGTGCTCCTGTTTGCTGCTCGTATACGCATGCACACACACACGCATGCACACACGCACGCACACAGGAGAGCAGAGAGAGGAGAGCAGAGAGAGGGATAGGACCATGATGTTTTGAGTGTTTGTGTGTGTGCGTCTGTGTTCCAGTGTGTGTGTGTGTGTGTGTGTGTTCCAGTGTGTGTGTGTGTGTGTGTGTGCTCCAGTGTGTGTGTGTGTTCCAGTATGTGTGTGTGTGTGTTCCAGTATGTATGTGTGTGTTCCAGTGTGTGTGTGGTCCAGTGTGTGTGTGTGTTCCAGTATGTGTGTGTGTGTGTTCCAGTATGTGTGTGTGTGTGTTCCAGTATGTGTGTGTGTGTGTTCCAGTATGTGTGTGTGTGTGTGTGTGTTCCAGTGTGTGTTTTACTGAGTTCCTTCCAGGGGTGACTCCAGTTCACCATCAAATCATATATTATTCTGCGGCCCTGTGTTTCTGCAGTGCACCTTGGGATCGCTGCCTGGCTGCCTCGGCATGAAAAGAGCTGTGCAAATACAAATTCACAATTTTTTTTCAGCTCGTGTGGGAATATGATCTCAGAACCCCTAAACCACTGGTGTCATTGGCCTGTTGTTTTTAGGGCTGCAGCCCAGAAAGGTTTTGGGTCCACCCCCAAACCTTTTGATGGTCAATTCTTTTTAAATTGCAAGCTATTTGTCTAATATGAGTTCCTATAACGTCACTCCTCTTCCATGCTAAAATTTTCTCTTTCTCTAATTTTCTCTAGCCCAAACTATTCAGAAGATATGATCCATTTTACCAGTGTTATGTATATATATGTATATATATATATATAATAAATATATATATAATAAAGAAACCATGTTCCTGGGCCATTTTAAAACTAGGCTGCATGCGGACCACTAATTTGCTTATTTATTCAAAAACAAACATACTTGTTCTGTTACCTTATTAGCTAAGTACCTGGCAACTGGACAGGCTAAACATGTTTTATTTTTGTATTTATTTATCCGTTACTTTACCAGGTAAATTGGCTGAGAACACGTTCTCATTTACAGCAACGCCCTGGGGAATAGTTACAGGGGAGAGGAGGGGGATGAACTAGCCAATTGTAGACTGGGGACAACACCCTACACAGGGCAGTGTCCCCAATCACTGCCCTGGGGTATTGGGATATTTTTAGACCAGAGGAAAGAGTGTCTCCTACTGGCCCTCTAACACCACTTCCAGCAGCAGCTGGTCTCCCATCCAGGGACTGAGCAGGACCAACCCTGCTTAGCTTCAGAAGCAAGTATTGGGTAGGGTGTCGTCCTGGGTAGATTTAGGCTGTGCCATGTTGTTTTCAGGAGATTTTCTGTTACAAATTGTTATTTCACATCATTACCTGATATAAGTCAACAATTCCTATTCCTTATGATATGCTATCATATTATAGGGCAATTCAGCACCAACTGTTATTCCTCAATACCCCTTTTCATTATTCCACTCCTTCCCAGTGTCTTCTTCCCCTTTTCGATAGTCCACTCCTTCCCAGTGTCTTCTTCCCCTTTTCATTATTCCACTCCTTCCCAGTGTCTTCTTCCCCTTTTCATTATTCCACTCCTTCCCAGTGTCTTCTTCCCCTTTTCATTATTCCACTCCTTCCCAGTGTCTTCTTCCCCTTTTCATTATTCCACTCCTTCCCAGTGTCTTCTTCCCCTTTTCGATAGTCCACTCCTTCCCAGTGTCTTCTTCCCCTTTTCATTATTCCACTCCTTCCCAGTGTCTTCTTCCCCTTTTCATTATTCCACTCCTTCCCAGTGTCTTCTTCCCCTTTTCATTATTCCACTCCTTCCCAGTGTCTTCTTCCCCTTTTCATTATTCCACTCCTTCCCAGTGTCTTCTTCCCCTTTTCATTATTCCACTCCTTCCCAGTGTCTTCTTCCCCTTTTCATTATTCCACTCCTTCCCAGTGTCTTCTTCCCCTTTTCATTATTCCACTCCTTCCCAGTGTCTTCTTCCCCTTTTCATTATTCCACTCCTTCCCAGTGTCTTCTTCCCCTTTTCATTATTCCACTCCTTCCCAGTGTCTTCTTCCCCTTTTCATTATTCCACTCTTTTGCCTGTGTTTTATTCCCAATGTTGTTGCTGTAACTAAATTACAAGAGGCTTTGCATTTTTGTCGCCATTCATGTAGGTAGGCTATGTCAAGGACATGTTGATTGTTAGTCCTAAAAACGGTTCATTGAAAGGCCTGTTACCTCGATGATTTAGGCATTCCAGTAGTGAGCACAAGCTGCATGGTGGAGATGATAAGGGGACTCTCCATCTCATAAACACAAAGCATCCTAGGTGTTATAACTCTGAAACTAGTCTGCCTCAACCAGATTTTAGATATGTATTTAAATGGTTAGTCGCATGAATAAAACATTTTTATAACATTCTTAGTGGATCTAATTTCTCAAAATTAATCTCAAAATGGTATAATTTATCTGTTTGAAATTCCATTTGTCTTCTTACGGGGGAGGATTCCCCCTCTGGCTCTGTGCTAAGTCCCCAATGTTCACAAATCCTAGAAACGCCCCTGCCCTAAACTTCCACACGCACAAACACACACACACACCATTCACACACACACACACACACACACACACACACACACACACACACACACACACACACACACACACACACACACACACACACACACACCATTCACACACACACACCATTCACACACACACCATTCACACACACACACACACCATTCACACACACACACACACACACCATTCACACACACACACCATTCACACACACACACACCATTCACACACACACACACACACACCATTCACACAAACACACCATTCACACACACACACACCATTCACACACACACACACCATTCACACAGACACACCATTCACACACACACACACACACCATTCACACACACACACACACACTCCTAAACATAATCTAGCCCCATCTGTTAAAGCTGCCTCCAAAATGGTAAGTGTTTAGGTGTATAGTGTAGGTGTATAGTGTTTAGTGTATACTTCTACAGCCAGAGACACAGCTACAGCTAGATACACAGCTAGAGACACAGCTACAGCTAGAGACACAGCTACAGCTAGAGACACAGCTACAGCTAGATACACAGATAGAGACACAGCTACAGTTAGAGACACAGCTAGAGACACAGCTAGAGACACAGCTACAGGTAGAGACACAGCTAGAGACACAGCTACAGCTAGAGACACAGTTAGAGACACAGCTAGAGCTAAATACACAGCTAGAGACACAGCTAGAGAAACAGCTACAGCTAGAGACACGGCTAGAGACACGTCTAGAGACACGGCTACAGCTAGAGACACGGCTAGAGACACGGCTAGAGACACGGCTAGGGACACGGCTAGAGACACAGCTAGAGACACGGCTACAGCTAGAGACGCGGCTAGAGACACGGCTAGATACACGGCTACAGTTAGAGACACGGCTAGAGACACGGCTAGAGACACGGCTAGAGACACGGTGAGAGGCCCGGCTAGAGACACGGCTACAGTTAGAGACATGGCTAGAGACACGGCTAGAGACACGGCTAGAGACACGGCTAGAGACACAGCTAGAGACACTGCTAGAGACACGGCTAGAGACACGGCTAGAGACACTGCCAGAGACACGGCTACAGCTAGAGACACGGCTAGAGACACGGCTAGAGACACGGCTAGAGACACAGTTAGAGACACGGCTAGAGACACGGCTAGAGACACAGCTAGAGACACAGCTAGAGACACGGCTAGAGACACGGCCAGAGACACGGCTACAGCTAGAGACACGGCTAGATACACTGCTAGAGACACGGCTAGAGACACGGCTAGAGACACGGCTACAGCTAGAGACATGGCGAGAGACACGGCTAGAGACACAGCTAGAGACACGGCTAGAGACATGGCTACAGTTAGAGACACTGCTAGAGACACGGCTAGAGACACGGCTACAGCTAGAGACACGGTGAGAGACACAGCTAGAGACACGGCTAGAGACACTGCTAGAGACACGGCTACAGTTAGAGACACAGCTAGAGACACGGCTAGAGACGCGGCTAGAGACACGGCTAGAGACACTGCTAGAGACACGGCTACAGTTAGAGACACTGCTAGGGACACGGCTAGAGACACGGCTACAGCTAGAGACACGGCTAGAGACACATTTAGAGACACGGCTAGAGACACAGTTAGAGACACGGCTACAGCTAGAGACAAGGCTAGAGACACAGTTAGAGACACGGCTAGAGACACAGTTAGAGAAACGGCTAGAGACACCGTTAGAGACACAGTTAGAGACACGGCTTGAGACACAGTTAGAGACACGGCTAGAGACACGGCTAGAGACACAGCTAGAGACATGGCTAGAGACACGGCTACAGCTAGAGACACGGCTAGAGACACGGCTACAGCTAGATACACGGCTAGAGACACGGCGAGAGACACGGCTAGAGACATGGCTACAGTTAGAGACACGGCTAGAGACATGGCTAGAGACATGGCTACAGCTAGAGACACGGCTAGAGACACGGCTAGAGACACAGCTACAGCTAGAGACACGGCTAGAGACACGGCTACAGCTAGAGACATGGCTAGAGACACGGCTAGAGACACAGCTAGAGACACAGTTAGAGACACGGCTAGAGACACAGTTAGAGACACGGCTAGAGACACAGTTAGAGACACGGCTAGAGACACAGCTACAGCTAGAGACACAGTTAGAGACACAGCTACAGCTAGAGACACAGCTTAGAGACACAACTAGAGACACAGTTATAGACACAGTTAGAGACACAGCTATAGCTAGTCACAGCTACAGCTAGAGACACAGTTAGACACAGCTAGAGACACAGTTAGAGACACAATTAGAGACAAAGCTACAGCTAGAGCTGAAGACACAGCTAGAGACACAGCTAGAGCTACAGACACAGCTACAGACACAGCTAGAGCTAGAGACACAGCTAGAGCTACAGACACAGCTAGAGACAGCTAGAGCAAGAGACACAGCTGGAGACACAGCTAGAGACACGGCTAGAGCTAGAGACACAGCTAGAGCAAGAGACACAGCTGGAGACACGGCTAGAGACACGGCTAGAGACACAGCTAGAGACACGGCTAGCCTGTGCTGTGGTGGATGGTAGGGATTGTGTCTGCTGGCAGGGGGTGTGATTTTGTGTGTGTGTTTGACAGACATGGGCTCTGATCCTCTCTGGCGTTCTAACAGGGTTTGAAGGGTTAAATGAATCCTATTGAGAGGGTGCTGGGCTTGGACTGTGTCATTCCAGGAGACGTTTCCCTTTTTGACTTCTATTATCAACAGATACATACTAATCTGCCATGTCAATGGCTTCTGTCTATGGATTATATAATAATGTTGAGGTTTGCTGATAGGTGTAACCCCACTACTGTTCACAACCAATATCCAGGGTATATTGGGGATATTGGTAGAGGGGATGGGAGGGGATAGGGGTAGAGGGGAATGAATAGGGGTAGAGGGGATAGGGGTAGAGGGGAATGAATTAGGGGTAGAGGGGAGGGGATAGGGGTAGAGGGGAGGGGATACGGGTAGAGGGGAGGGGATAGGGGTAGAGGGGATGGGATAAGGGTAGAGGGGAGGGGATAGGGGTAGAGGGTGTAGAGGGGAGGGGATAGGGGTAGAGGGGAGGGGGTAGGGGTGGAGGGGAGGGATAAGGGTAGAGGGGATAGGGGTCGAGGGGAGGGGATACGGGTAGAGGGGAGGGGGTAGGGGTAGAGGGGAATGAATAGGGGTAGAGGGGAGGGGATAGGGGTAGAGGGGATGGGATAAGGGTAGAGGGGAGGGGATAGGGGTAGAGGGGATGGGAGGGGATAGGGTTAGAGGGTGTAGAGGGGAGGGGGTAGGGGTGGAGGGGAGGGGATAAGGGTAGAGGGGATAAGGTAGAGGGGATAGGGGTAGAGGGGAGGGGATACGGGGGAGAGGATAGGAGTAGAGGGGAGGGGATAAGGGTAGAGGGGAGGGGATAGGGGTAGAGGGGATGGGAGGGGATAGGGTTAGAGGGTGTAGAGGGGAGGGATAGGGGTGGAGGGGAGGGGATAAGGGTAGAGGGGATATGGGTAGAGGGGAGGGGATACGGGTAGGGGGGATAGGGGTAGAGGGGATAGGGGTAGAGGGGAGGGGATAAGGGTAGAGGGGAGGGGATAGGGGTAGGGGGGATGGGGGTAGAGGGGATAGGGGTAGAGGGGATAGGGGTAGAGGGGATGGGAGGGGATAAGGGTAGAGGGGATAGGGGTAGAGGGGAGGGATAGGGGTAGGGGGGATAGGGGTAGAGGGGATAGGGGTAGAGGGGAGGGGATAGGGGTAGAGGGGAGGGGATAGGGGGGAGGGGATAGGGGTAGAGGGGAGGGGAGGGGATAGGGGTAGAGGGGAGGGGATAGGGGTAGAGGGGATAGGGGTAGAGGGGATAGGGGTAGAGGGGATAGGGGTAGAGCGGATGGGAGGGGATAAGGGTAGAGGGGATAGGGGTAGAGGGGAGGGGATAGGGGTAGGGGGGATAGGGGTAGGGGGATAGGGGTAGAGGGGAGGGGATAGGGGTAGGGGGATAGGGGTAGAGGGGATAGGGGTAGAGGGGATAGGGGTAGAGCGGAGGGGATAGGGGTAGGGGGGATAGGGGTAGGGGGATAGGGGTAGGGGGGATAGGGGTAGAGGGGATGGGAGGGGATAAGGGTAGAGGGGATAGGGGTAGAGGGGAGGGGATAGGGGTAGAGGGGATAGGGGTAGGGGGGATAGGGGTAGAGGGGATAGGGGTAGAGGGGATAGGGGTAGAGGGGATAGGGGTAGAGGGGATAGGGGTAGAGGGGAGGGGATAGGGGTAGGGGGGATAGTGGTAGAGGGGATAGGGGTAGAGGGGATAGGGGTAGAGGGGATAGGGGTAGAGGGGGGGAGGGGATAGGGGTAGGGGGGATAGGGGTAGAGGGGATAGGGGTAGAGGGGAGGGGATAAGGGTAGAGGGGATAGGGGTAGAGGGGAGGGGATAGGGGTAGGGGGGATAGGGGTAGAGGGGATAGGGGTAGAGGGGATAGGGGTAGAGCGGATGGGAGGGGATAAGGGTAGAGGGGATAGGGGTAGAGGGGAGGGGATAGGGGTAGGGGGGATGGGGGTAGAGGGGATAGGGGTAGAGGGGATAGGGGTAGAGGGGATGGGAGGGGATAGGGGTAGAGGGGATAGGGGTAGAGGGGATAAGGGTAGAGGGGAGGGGATATGGGTAGGGGGGATAGGGGTAGAGGGGATAAGGGTAGAGGGGAGGGGATAGGGTTAGGGGGATAGGGGTAGAGGGGATAGGGGTAGAGGGGATGGGAGGGGATAGGGGTAGAGGGGATAAGGGTAGAGGGGATAAGGGTAGAGGGGAGGGGATAGGGGTAGGGGGATAAGGGTAGAGGGGAGGGGATAGGGGTAGGGGGATAGGGGTAGAGGGGAGGGATAGGGGAGAGGGGATAAGGGTAGAGGGGAGGGATAAGGGTAGAGGGGATAGGGGTAGAGGGGATAAGGGTAGAGGGGAGGGGATAGGGGTAGAGGGGATAAGGGTAGAGGGGAGGGGATAGGGGTAGGGGGGATAGGGGTAGAGGGGAGGGGATAGGGGGAGAGGGGATAAGGGTAGAGGGGAGGGGATAAGGGTAGAGGGCAGGGGATAGGGGGTACAGGGGTGGGGATAGGGGGGAGGGGAAGGGGGATTTGTTTTTCTGGAGGAAGGGAGTAATTGAGGCGTTAACATTTGGTTGTGTTTATAGCTGTGTGTGTGTGTGTGTTTGTGTGTGTCACATGTGGCTGGTGGCTCCTTCATTTGGGAGGACAGGCTCATAATAATGGCTGGAACGGAATGAATGAATGAATGGGATCAAATAAATGAAACACATGGTTTGGTGTCATTCCATTTCCTCCGTTCCAGACATTGTTACGAGCCCGTCCTCCTTTCACCAGCCTCCTGTGGTGTGTGTAGTATGACTATATGAGAGCAGGTACCTCCCTGTAGCCAAAGCTAGAGCAGAACTAGCTTCATGTTCCTCCTCCTCCCCCACTCCCCCCTCTTCCTCCTCCCCTCTCCTCCTCCTCCTTCCCCCTCGTCCACCCCACACCGCCCCTTCCTCCTCCCCCACCTCTGCTAGTCTGCCCCCTCAGCCCCCCTTCCTCCCCTTCCCCCTCCTCCTTGCCTTCTCCCCCTGATCATGACCCACTTTCCCTCCCCTTCTCCCCCTTTCATCCCTCCCCATGCTCCCTTTAATTGCTGTGGGGCACTCTGAGTCCATCTGTTCAGCCCGGCCCTGCCGCTGTTGCCATGGTGATGCCAGGAGGCTTTTCGGATTTGCCGTAGGACTCAAAGATAGGATAGGACTGTACTGACCAACAGGGAGATAGGGGTCAGGGGATGGGGGTAGGCAGGACTGACTCAGGGTAGGACTGACTGACTCAGGATAGGACTGACTGACTCATGATAGAACTGACTGACTCAGGGTAGGACTGACTGACTCAGGATAGGACTGACTGACTCAGGGTAGGACTGACTGACTCATGATAGAACTGACTGACTCAGGGTAGGACTGACTGGCTCAGGGTAGTACTGACTGACTCAGGGTAGGACTGACTGACTCATGATAGAACTGACTGACTCAGGGTAGGACTGACTGGCTCAGGGTAGTACTGACTGACTCAGGGTAGGACTGACTGACTCATGATAGAACTGACTGACTCATGATAGAACTGACTGACTCAGGGTAGGACTGACTGACTCAGGGTAGGACTGACTGACTCAGGGTAGGACTGACTGACTCAGGGTAGGACTGACTGACTCAGGGTAGGACTGACTGACTCAGGGTAGGACTGACTGACTCAGGATAGGACTGACTGACTCAGGGTAGGACTGACTGACTCATGATAGAACTGACTGACTCAGGGTAGGACTGACTGACTCAGGGTAGGACTGACTGACTCAGGGTAGGACTGACTGACTCAGGATAGGACTGACTGACTCAGGGTAGGACTGACTGACTCAGGGTAGGACTGACTGACTCAGGGTAGGACTGACTGACTCAGGGTAGGACTGACTGACTCAGGGTAGGACTGACTGACTCAGGATAGGACTGACTGACTCAGGGTAGGACTGACTGACTCATGATAGAACTGACTGACTCAGGGTAGGACTGACTGACTCAGGGTAGGACTGACTGACTCAGGGTAGGACTGACTGACTCAGGGTAGGACTGACTGACTCATGATAGAACTGACTGACTCATGATAGAACTGACTGACTCAGGGTAGGATTGACTGACTCAGGGTAGGACTGACTGACTCAGGGTAGGACTGACTGACTCAGGGTAGGATTGACTGACTCGGGGTAGTACTGACTGACTCAGGGTAGGACTGACTGACTCAGGGTAGGACTGACTGACTCAGGGTAGGACTGACTGACTCAGGGTAGGACTGACTGACTCATGATAGAACTGACTGACTCAGGGTAGTATTGACTGACTCGGGGTAGTACTGACTGACTCAGGGTAGGACTGACTGACTCAGGGTAGGACTGACTGACTCAGGGTAGGACTGACTGACTCATGATAGAACTGACTGACTCAGGGTAGGATTGACTGACTCGGGGTAGGACTGACTGACTCAGGGTAGGACTGACTGACTCAGGGTAGGACTGACTGACTCAGGGTAGGACTGACTGACTCATGATAGAACTGACTGACTCAGGGTAGGATTGACTGACTCGGGGTAGTACTGACTGACTCAGGGTAGGACTGACTGACTCAGGGTAGGACTGACTGACTCAGGGTAGGACTGACTGACTCAGGGTAGGACTGGCTGACTCAGGGTAGGACTGACTGACTCAGGGTAGGATTGACTGACTCAGGGTAGGACTGACTGACTCAGGGTAGGACTGACTGACTCAGGGTAGGACTGACTGACTCAGGGTAGGACTGACTGACTCAGTCCTTCCTTGCTGGTAAGGTCTGTGTTGGAGCAGCATGGAGCAGAGGGGGCAATGTGGTTCAGGGTGGAGCAGAGGGGATCAGGGAGGAGCAGAGGGGAGCAAGTGGGAACAGAGGGGAGCAGGGTGGAACAGAGGGGAGCAGGGTGGAACAGCGGGGAGCAGAGGGATCAGGGAGGAGCAGTGGGTTCAGGGAGGAGCAGAGGGATCAAGGAGGAGCACAGGGATGGTTATAATGGCTGCTTGGTATCGACCTCTGCCACGGAGCAAATGTGTTAGAGTATGTCCAAAATGGGACCCTACTTCCAATATAGGGCATTGGTCAAAAGGCTGTCATTTGGTATTCACTCAATGTGTTGCTTGGAGTAGCTATCTGTGTTGACCTTCTCCTTGTCTAATGGTCAGCATTAGAGACTGATCTGTGATCTGTGTTGACGTTCTCCTTGTCTAAAGGTCAGCGTTAGAGGCTGATCTGGGATCTGTGTTGACGTTCTCCTTGTCTAAAGGTCAGCGTTAGAGGCTGATCTGGGATCTGTGTTGACGTTCTCCTTGTCTAAAGGTCAGCGTTAGAGGCTGATCTGGGATCTGTGTTGACGTTCTCCTTGTCTAAAGGTCAGCGTTAGAGGCTGATCTGGGATCTGTGTTGACGTTCTCCTTGTCTAAAGGTCAGCGTTAGAGGCTGATCTGGGATCTGTGTTGACGTTCTCCTTGTCTAATGGTCAGCGTTAGAGGCTGATCTGTGTTGACGTTCTCCTTAGACCAGAGCCCTATAGGTAGTGCACTACTTTAGACCAGAGCCCTATGGGTAGTGCACTACTTTAGACCAGAGCCCTATGGGTAGTGCACTACTTTAGACCAGAGCCCTATGGGTAGTGCACTACTTTAGACCATAGCCCTATGGGTAGTGCACTACTTTAGACCAGAGCCCTATGGGTCGTGCACTACTTTAGACCAGAGCCCTATGGGAAGTGCAATACTTTAGACCAGAGCACTATGGGAAGTGCACTACTTTAGACCAGAGCCCTATGGGTAGTGCACTAATTTAGACCAGAGCCCTATGGGTCGTGCACTACTTTAGACAAGAGCCCTATGGGTAGTGCACTACTTTAGACCAGAGCCCTATGGGTCGTGCCCTACTTTAGACCAGAGCCCTATGGGAAGTGCACTACTTTAGACCAGAGCACTATGGGAAGTGCACTACTTTAGACCAGAGCCCTATGGGTAGTGCACTACTTTAGACCAGATCCCTATTGGAAGTGCACATTTTTAGACCAGAGCCCTATGGGTAGTGCACTACTGTAGACCAGAGCCCTATGGGTAGTTCCCTGCTTTAGACCAGAGCCCTATGGGTCGTGCACTACTTTAGACCAGAGCCCTATGGGTAGTGCACTACTTTAGACAAGAGCCCTATGGGTAGTGCACTACTTTAGACCAGAGCCCTATGGGTAGTGCACTACTTTAGACCAGGAGCCCTATGGGAAGTGCACTACTTTAGACCAGAGCCCTATGGGTAGTGCACTACTTTAGACCAGAGCCCTATGGGTAGTGCACTACTTTAGACCAGAGCCCTATGGGTAGTGCACTACTTTAGACCAGAGCCCTAAGGGTAGTGCCCTGCTTTAGACCAGAGCCCTATGGGAAGTGCCCTACTTTAGACCAGAGCCCTATGGGTAGTGCACTACTTTAGACCAGAGCCCTATGGGTAGTGCACTACTTTAGACCAGAACCCTATCGGTAGTGCACTACTTTAGACCAGAGCCCTATGGGTAGTGCACTACTTTAGACCAGAGCCCTATGGGTAGTGCACTACTTTAGACCAGGAGCCCTATGGGAAGTGCACTACTTTAGACCAGAGCCCTATGGGTAGTGCACTACTTTAGACCAGAGCCCTATTGGTAGTGCACTACTTTAGACCAGAGCCCTATGGGTAGTGCACTACTTTAGACCAGAGCCCTATGGGTAGTGCACTACTTTAGACCAGAGCCCTATGGGTAGTGCACTACTTTAGACCAGAGCCCTATGGGTAGTGCACTACTTTAGACCATAGCCCTATGGGTAGTGCACTACTTTAGACCAGAGCCCTATGGGTCGTGCACTACTTTAGACCAGAGCCCTATGGGTAGTGCACTACTTTAGACCAGAGCCCTATGGGTAGTGCACTACTTTAGACCAGAGCCCTAAGGGTAGTGCCCTGCTTTAGACCAGAGCCCTATGGGAAGTGCCCTACTTTAGACCAGAGCCCTATGGGTAGTGCACTACTTTAGACCAGAGCCCTATGGGTAGTGCACTACTTTAGACCAGAACCCTATCGGTAGTGCACTACTTTAGACCAGAGCCCTATGGGTAGTGCACTACTTTAGACCAGAGCCCTATGGGTAGTGCACTACTTTAGACCAGGAGCCCTATGGGAAGTGCACTACTTTAGACCAGAGCCCTATGGGTAGTGCACTACTTTAGACCAGAGCCCTATGGGTAGTGCACTACTTTAGACCAGAGCCCTATGGGTAGTGCACTACTTTAGACCAGAGCCCTATGGGTAGTGCACTACTTTAGACCAGAGCCCTATGGGTAGTGCACTACTTTAGACCAGAGCCCTATGGGTAGTGCACTACTTTAGACCATAGCCCTATGGGTAGTGCACTACTTTAGACCAGAGCCCTATGGGTCGTGCACTACTTTAGACCAGAGCCCTATGGGAAGTGCACTACTTTAGACCAGAGCACTATGGGAAGTGCACTACTTTAGACCAGAGCCCTATGGGTAGTGCACTACTTTAGACCAGAGCCCTATGGGTCGTGCACTACATTAGACAAGAGCCCTATGGGTAGTGCACTACTTTAGACCAGAGCCCTATGGGTCGTGCCCTACTTTAGACCAGAGCCCTATGGGAAGTGCACTACTTTAGACCAGAGCACTATGGGAAGTGCACTACTTTAGACCAGAGCCCTATGGGTAGTGCACTACTTTAGACCAGATCCCTATTGGAAGTGCACATTTTTAGACCAGAGCCCTATGGGTAGTGCACTACTGTAGACCAGAGCCCTATGGGTAGTTCCCTGCTTTAGACCAGAGCCCTATGGGTCGTGCACTACTTTAGACCAGAGCCCTATGGGTAGTGCACTACTTTAGACAAGAGCCCTATGGGTAGTGCACTACTTTAGACCAGAGCCCTATGGGTAGTGCACTACTTTAGACCAGGAGCCCTATGGGAAGTGCACTACTTTAGACCAGAGCCCTATGGGTAGTGCACTACTTTAGACCAGAGCCCTATGGGTAGTGCACTACTTTAGACCAGAGCCCTATGGGTAGTGCACTACTTTAGACCAGAGCCCTAAGGGTAGTGCCCTGCTTTAGACCAGAGCCCTATGGGAAGTGCCCTACTTTAGACCAGAGCCCTATGTTTAGTGCACTACTTTAGACCAGAGCCCTATGGGTAGTGCACTACTTTAGACCAGAACCCTATCGGTAGTGCACTACTTTAGACCAGAGCCCTATGGGTAGTGCACTACTTTAGACCAGAGCCCTATGGGTAGTGCACTACTTTAGACCAGGAGCCCTATGGGAAGTGCACTACTTTAGACCAGAGCCCTATGGGTAGTGCACTACTTTAGACCAGAGCCCTATGGGTAGTGCACTACTTTAGACCAGAGCCCTATGGGTAGTGCACTACTTTAGACCAGAGCCCTATGGGTAGTGCACTACTTTAGACCAGAGCCCTATGGGAAGTGCACTACTTTAGACCAGAGCCCTATGGGAAGTGCGCTACTTTAGACCAGAGCCCTATGGGAAGTGCACTACTTTAGACCAGGAGCCCTATGGGAAGTGCACTACTTTAGACCAGAGCCCTATGGGTAGTGCACTACTTTAGACCAGAGCCCTATGGGTAGTGCACTACTTTAGACCAGAGCCCTATGGGTAGTGCACTACTTTAGACCAGAGCCCTATGGGTAGTGCACTACTTTAGACCAGAGCCCTATGGGAAGTGCACTACTTTAGACCAGAGCCCTATGGGAAGTGCACTACTTTAGACCAGAGCCCTATGGGAAGTGCACTACTTTAGACCAGAGCCCTATGGGTAGTGCACTACTTTAGACCAGAGCCCTATGGGAAGTGCACTACTTTAGACCAGAGCCCTATGGGAAGTGCACTACTTTAGACCAGAGCCCTATGGGAAGTGCACTACTTTAGACCAGAGCCCTATGGGAAGTGCACTACTTTAGACCAGGAGCCCTATGGGAAGTGCACTACTTTAGACCAGAGCCCTATGGGTAGTGCACTACTTTAGACCAGAGCACTATGGGTAGTGCACTACTTTAGACCAGAGCCCTATGGGTAGTGCACTACTTTAGACCAGAGCCCTATGGGTAGTGCACTACTTTAGACCAGAGCCCTATGGGAAGTGCACTACTTTAGACCAGAGCCCTATGGGAAGTGCACTACTTTAGACCAGAGCCCTATGGGAAGTGCACTACTTTAGACCAGAGCCCTATGGGTAGTGCACTACTTTAGACCAGAGCCCTATGGGAAGTGCACTACTTTAGACCAGAGCCCTATGGGAAGTGCACTACTTTAGACCAGAGCCCTATGGGAAGTGCACTACTTTAGACCAGAGCCCTATGGGAAGTGCACTACTTTAGACCAGAGCCCTATGGGAAGTGCACTATAAAGGGAATCTGCTGCCGTTTGGGACTTAGACTCTGTCAAGGAAAGAAGCAGAATTTTCTCATTTTTCTCAGTTGAAGACATACAGATAAATGTGATGCTGCCTCTTACTCCTGCTGTATGGCCCAGTGTGTCTACTGTACTGCCTCTTACTGCTGCTGTATGGCCCAGTGTGTCTAATGTACTGCCTCTTACTGCTGCTGTATGGCCCAGTGTGTCTACTGTACTGCCTTTTACTGCTGCTGTATGGCCCAGTGTGTCTACTGTACTGCCTCTTACTGCTGCTGTATGGCCCAGTGTGTCTACTGTACTGCCTCTTACTGCTGCTGTATGGCCCAGTGTGTCTACTGTACTGCCTCTTACTGCTGCTGTATGGCCCAGTGTGTCTACTGTACTGCCTCTTACTGCTGCTGTATGGCCCAGTGTGTCTACGGTACTGCCTCTTACTGCTGCTGTATGGCCCAGTGTGTCTACTGTACTGCCTCTTACTGCTGCTGTATGGCCCAGTGTGTCTACTGTACTGCCTCTTACTGCTGCTGTATGGCCCAGTGTGTCTACTGTACTGCCTCTTACTGCTGCTGTATGGCCCAGTGTGTCTACTGTACTGCCTCTTACTGCTGCTGTATGGCCCAGTGTGTCTACTGTACTGCCTCTTACTGCTGCTGTATGGCCCAGTGTGTCTACTGTACTGCCTCTTACTGCTGCTGTATGGCCCAGTGTGTCTACTGTACTGCCTCTTACTGCTGCTGTATGGCCCAGTGTGTCTACTGTACTGCCTCTTACTGCTGCTGTATGGCCCAGTGTGTCTACTGTACTGCCTCTTACTGCTGCTGTATGGCCCAGTGTGTCTACTGTACTGCCTCTTACTGCTGCTGTATGGCCCAGTGTGTCTACTGTACTGCCTCTTACTCCTGCTGTATGGCCCAGTGTGTCTACTGTACTGCCTCTTACTGCTGCTGTATGGCCCAGTGTGTCTACTGTACTGCCTCTTACTGCTGCTGTATGGCCCAGTGTGTCTACCTACATGGTGACTCTTAGACATGTCAGCCGCTGTTTTCGGCGTGTGTCAGCACATCGGTGTTTGTGGGTAGCATGATAACATCACAGCGGCTCAGACCTACTCCGATGTCCCCTATCTTTATTGTCAGTTATATCAGCCAAAGAGCAGATAGAAGAGCTATGAGGGATGGACCAGCAGCAGAGCTGGACAGCCCTACTACTCTTAATGGCAGCATCCCAAAGATCCCTATTCCCTATAGAGCCCAAAGAACCCCTATTCCCTATAGAGCCCAAAGGGCCCCCTAATCCCTATAGAGCCCAAAGGGCCCCCTATTCCCTATAGAGCCCAAAGGGCCCCTATTCCATATAGAGCCCAAATGACCCATATTCCCTATAGATTCCAAAAGGCCCTCTATTCCCTATAGAGCCCAAAGGGCCCCCTATTCCCTATAGAGCCCAAAGAGCCCCCTATTTCCTATAGAGCCCAAAGGTCCCCTATTCCCTATAGAGCCCAAAGGGCTCCCTGTTCCCTATAGAGCCCAAAGGGCCCCCTATTCACTATAGAGCCCAAAGGACCCCTATTCCATATAGAGCCCAAATGACCCATATTCCCTATAGAGCCCAAAGGGCTCCCTATTCCCTATAGAGGCCAAAGGACCCCTGTTCCCTATAGAGCCCAAAGGGCCCCCTTTTCCCTATAGAGCCCAAAGGTCCCCTATTTCCTATAGAGCCCAAAGGGCCCCCTATTCCCTACAGAGCACAAAGGTCCCATATTCCCTATATTTCACAAAAGGGACCCCTATTCCCTATAGAGGCCAAACGGCCCTGGTCAGAAGTAGTGCACTATAAATGAAATATGGTGCCATTTTTGAGGCAGTCTATCTCCTTCATCTATCTCTCTCTCTCTCTCTCTCTCTCTCTCTCTCTCTCTCTCTCTCTCTCTCTCTCTCTCACAGGGGAACATAGACAGCCTCCCTATCTCTATCATCACTCTCTCTCTCTCTCTCTCTCTCTCTCTCTCAGACAGGGGAACATAGACAGCCTCCCTATTCTCTATCATCACTCTCTCTCTCTCTCTCTCTCTCTCTCTCAGACAGGGGAACATAGACAGCCTCCCTATCTCTATCATCACTCTCTCTCTCTCTCTCTCTCAGACAGGGGAACATAGACAGCCTCCCTATCTCTATCATCACTCTCTCTCTCTCTCTCTCTCTCTCTCTCTCTCTCTCTCAGACAGGGGAACATAGACAGCCTCTCTCTCTCTCTCTCTCTCTCTCTCTCTCTCTCTCTCTCTCTCTCTCTCTCTCAGACAGGGGAACATAGACAGCCTCCCTATCTCTTTCATCTCTCTCTCTCTCTCTCTCTCTCTCTCTCTCTCTCTCTCTCTCTCAGACAGGGGAACATAGACAGCCTCCCTATCTCTATCATCTCTCTCTCTCTCTCTCTCTCTCTCTCAGACAGGGGAACATAGGTAGGATGTTGGAAGAAACAAGACACTGCTGTCAATTTAACCCAGAGAAGAGCAGCTTGATCCTAGAGGTGCCAACATGTACAGTGTCAGAGAGAGGGGGAGGCTGCTAACGAGACAGGGTACCTGGGTTGGGGTAATTGGGCTGGCTCAATGTGTGTGTGTGTGTGTGCGCACGTGTGTGTACATGCTTGTGTTTGTGCACGTGTGTGCATGTGTATGTGTGCGTGTGGGAATAGTTGTGTGAGAGAATGGGGGCTTGTCATTACTTCTCTCTCCTCTTTTTATCTGTCTGTCTGTTTGTCTGTCTGTCTGTCTGTCGGTCTGGCTCTTATGACCAGGTCAGACAGACATTTTGCCCTTTCTACTCTACTCCAGCCCTAACATGGCTTACCAGAGGTTACCATAGGGTGGGACGGAGGAGTGAGGGGCACTGCATTGTGGGTAGTCGTAGCACAGTGGATTATGTGCCTCAGAGGATTAATCAGACGAGAGCAAGAGACAGTATAATGATGCAGGGTGATATAGAGACAGCAGGGTGATGCAGGGTGATATAGAGACCGTAGGGTGATGCAGGGTGATATAGAGACATTAGGGTGATGCAGGGTGATAGACAGTAGGATGATACAGGGTGATATAGAGACAGTACAATGATGCAGGGTGATATAGAGACAGTAGGATGATATAGAGACAGTACAATGATGCAGGGTGATATAGAGACAGTAGGATGGTGCAGGATGATGGACAGTAGGATGATGCAGGGTGATATAGAGACAGTAGGGTGATGCAGGGTGATGGACAGTAGGATGATGCAGGGTGATATAGAGACAGTAGGGTGATATAGAGACAGTACAATGATGCAGGGTGATATAGAGACAGTAGGATGGTGCAGGGTGAGGATCATGCAGGGTGATATAGAGACAGTAGCGTGATATAGAGACAGTAGGGTAATGCAGGGTGATATAGATACAGTAGGGTGATATAGAGACAGTACAATGATGCAGGGTGATATAGAGACAGTAGGATGGTGCAGGGTGAGGATGATGCAGGGTGATATAGAGACAGTAGGGTGATATAGAGACAGTAGGGTGATGCAGGGTGATGGACAGTAGGATGATGCAGGGTGATATAGAGACAGTAGGATGATGCAGGGTGATGGACAGTAGGATGATGCAGGGTGATATAGAGACAGTAGGGTGATATAGAGACAGTACAATGATGCATGGTGATATAGAGACAGTAGGATGGTGCAGGGTGAGGATGATGCAGGGTGATATAGAGACAGTAGCGTGATATAGAGACAGTAGGGTAATGCAGGGTGATATAGATACAGTAGGGTGATATAGAGACAGTAGGATGGTGCAGGGTGAGGATGATGCAGGGTGATATAGAGACAGTAGGGTGATATAGAGACAGTAGGGTGATGCAGGGTGATGGACAGTAGGATGATGCAGGGTGATATAGAGACAGTAGGGTGATGCAGGGTGATGGACAGTAGGATGATGCAGGGTGATATAGAGACAGTAGGGTGATATAGAGACAGTACAATGATGCAGGGTGATATAGAGACAGTAGGATGGTGCAGGGTGAGGATCATGCAGGGTAATATAGATACAGTAGGGTGATATAGAGACAGTACAATGATGCAGGGTGATATAGAGACAGTAGGATGGTGCAGGGTGAGGATGATGCAGGGTGATATAGAGACAGTAGGGTGATATAGAGACAGTAGGGTGATGCAGGGTGATGGACAGTAGGATGATGCAGGGTGATATAGAGACAGTAGGGTGATGCAGGGTGATGGACAGTAGGATGATGCAGGGTGATATAGAGACAGTAGGGTGATATAGAGACAGTACAATGATGCAGGGTGATATAGAGACAGTAGGATGGTGCAGGGTGAGGATGATGCAGGGTGATATAGAGACAGTAGCGTTATATAGAGACAGTAGGGTAATGCAGGGTGATATAGATACAGTAGGGTGATATAGAGACAGTACAATGATGCAGGGTGATATAGAGACAGTAGGATGGTGCAGGGTGAGGATGATGCAGGGTGATATAGAGACAGTAGGGTGATATAGAGACAGTAGGGTGATGCAGGGTGATGGACAGTAGGATGATGCAGGGTGATATAGAGACAGTAGGGTGATGCAGGGTGAGGATTATGCAGGGTGATATAAAGACAGTAGGATGATGCAGGGTGATACAGAAACAGTAGGGTGATGCAGGGTGATATAGTGACAGTAGGATGATGCAGTGTGTTATAGTGACAGTAGGGTGATGCAGGGTGATATAGAGACAGTAGGGTGATGCAGGGTGGTATAGAGACAGTAGAGTGATGTAGGGTGATATAGAGACCGTAGGGTGATGCAGGGTGATATAGAGACAGTAGGGTGATACAGGGTGAGGATGATGCAGGGTGATATAGAGACAGTAGGATATTGTAGGGTGATATAGTGACATTAGGTTGATGCAGGGGGAGGATGATGCAGGGTGATATAGAGACAGTAGGGTGATGCAGGGTGAGGATGATGCAGGGTGATATAGAGACAGTAGGATATTGTAGGGTCATATAGAGACAGTAGGGTGATGCAGGGTGATATAGTGACATTAGGGTGATGCAGGGGGAGGATGATGCAGGGTGACATAGAGACAGTAGGATATTGTAGGGTGATATAGAGACATTAGGGCGATGCAGAGTGAGGATGATGCAGGGTGACATAGAGACAGTAGGATATTGTAGGGTGATATCGAGACAGTAGGGTGATGCAGGGTGATCTAGAGACAGTAGAGTGATGTTGGGTGATATAGAGACAGTAGGGTGATGCAGGGTGATATAGAGACCGTAGGGTGATGCAGGGTTATATAGAGACAGTAGAGTGATGTAGGGTGATATAGAGACCGTAGGGTGATGCAGGGTGATATAGAGACAGTAGGGTGATGCAGGTTGAGGATGATGCAGGGTGATATAGAGACAGTAGGTTGACTCAGGGTGATATAGAGGCAGTAGGGTGACGTAGGGTCATATAGAGACAGTAGGGTAATGCAGGGTGATATAGAGACAGTAGGGTGATGCAGGGTGATATAGAAACAGTAGGGTGATGTAGGCTGATATAGAGACAGTAAGGTGATGCAGTGTGATATAGAGACAGTAGGGTGATGCAGGGTGATATAGAGACAGTGGGGTCAGGCATGGTGATATAGAGACAGTAGGGTCATGCAGGGTGATATAGAGACAGTAGTGTGATGCAGTGTGATATAGAGACAGTCGGGTGATGCAGGGTGATATAGAGACAGTAGTGTCATGCAGGGTAATATAGAGACAGTAGGGTCATGCAGGGTGATATAGAGACATTAGGGTCATGCAGGGTGATAGACAGTAGGATGATGCAGGGTGATATAGAGACAGTAGGGTGACTCAGGGTGATATAGAGACAGTAGGGTGACTCAGGGTGATATAGAGACAGTAGGGTGACTCAGGGTGATATAGAGACAGTAGGGTCATGCAGGGTGATATAGAGACAGTAGGGTCATGCAGGGTGATTTAGAGACAGTAGGGTGACTCAGGGTGATATAGAGACAATAGGGTGATGTAGGGTGGTATAGAGACAGTAGGGTGATGTAGGGTGATATAGAGACAGTAGGGTGACTCAGGGTGATATAGAGACAGTAGGGTGACTCAGGGTGATATAGAGACAGTAGGGTGATGCAGGGTGATATAGAGACAGTAGGGTGACTCAGGGTGATATAGAGACAGTAGGGTGATGCAGGGTGATGTAGGGTGATGCAGGGTGATATAGAGACAGTAGGGTGACTCAGGGTGATATAGAGACAGTAGGATGATGCAGGGTGATATAGAGGCAGTAGGGTGATGTAGGGTGATATAGAGACAGTAGGGTGATGTAGAGAGGGAGTCGTCCCAACTCAACAAGTCACCACACTACTACTAAAGCTGGTCGCTAAGCTAGTTTGTAGAGGTCCTTCCAGGTCTTTCTGTTTGTCCTTCAGGTCAGTGCCAAAGGATTAGATGGTTTCAACATGATGCACTCATCTCACTATGTTCAGTAAACAACCCCCAAAGCCTTCAGTTCCCAATCCTCTGGCTACGGTAGTAGAGTGGTCCTTTGCTATCTCATCATATGCTTTGTAGACCTAGGTTGTTTATGAAAATCGCACCCTATTCCCCAGTGCACTACTGTAGACCAGTGCACTACTGTAGACCAGTGCACTACTGTAGACCAGTGCACTGGGGAATAGGGAACCATTTGGGATGCAAATTCAGAGGAGCTGGCCTGGCTAATTGAAGTGACGCTGACAGGCATGCTGTGTTGCCAACCGTCTGTGTGTGTTTGTGTGTGTGTTGCCAACCCTCTCTCTCTGTGTGTGTGTTGCCAGTCTTCTGATTACAGTTTGAATGGGGTCCATGTTAAACCAGGGGGTTAATTATTCTCTCCTCTTCTCTCCAATGATCTCTGCTACTCTCACCCTTTCATTTATTTAACAAGAGATGAACCCCATCCCTGCCCTGCATACACACACACACACACACACACACACACACACACACACACACACAGTACACACACACACAGTACACGCACACACACACACACACACACACACACACACACACACACACACACACACACACACACACACACACACACACAGTACACACACACACACACAGTACACACCCACAGTACACACACACACACACACACACACACACACACACACACACACACACACACACACACACACACACACACACACACACACACACAGTACACACACACACACACACACACACACACACACACAGTACACACACACACACACACACACACACACACACACACACACACACACACTACATAGGAGAGACAATTGACCTCAACCTAGCGCTCCACTCATCAGCCAGGCAGGGAGGGTATTTCTTCGTGTTTACCTCCCTGATGCCATCGTGGTCTGTTCTGGTCCCTTCAGAGGAAACTGCGTTAATCCTTCACTGTATGGACATGATGATTCTGATTCAGGTCAAGGAGAGACTGTGTCCCAAATGACACCCTTTTCCCTATATAGTGCACGATATACAAATAGTGACTGGTAAAAAGTAGTGCACTGTAAAGGGAGTAGGGTTGTGTAGTGTAAAGGGAGTAGGGTGGTGTAGTGTAAAGGGAGTAGGGTGGTGTAATGTAAGGGGAGTAGGGTGGTGTAGTGTAAAGGGAGTAGGGTGGTGTAGTGTAAAGGGAGTAGGGTGGTGTAGTGTAAAGGGGTAGGGTGGTGTAATGTAAGGGGAGTAGGGTGGTGTAGTGTAAAGGGAGTAGGGTGGTGTAGTGTAAAGGGGGTAGGGTGGTGTAGTGTAAAGGGGGTAGGGTGGTGTAGTGTAAAGGGGGTAGGGTGGTGTAGTGTAAAGGGGGTAGGGTGGTGTAGTGTAAAGGGAGTTGGGTGGTGTAGTGTAAAGGGACTAGGGTGGTATAGTGTAAGGGGAGTAGGGTGGTGTAGTGTAAAGTGAGTAGGGTGGTGTAGTGAAAAGGGAGTTGGGTGTTGTAGTGTAAAGGGGGTAGGGTGGTGTAATGTAAGGGGAGTAGGGTGGTGTAGTGTAAAGGGGGTAGGGTGGTGTAGTGTAAAGGGGGTAGGGTGGTGTAGTGTAAAGGGGTAGGGTGGTGTAGTGTAAAGGGGGTAGGGTGGTGTAGTGTAAAGGGGTAGGGTGGTGTAGTGTAAAGGGGCTAGGGTGGTGTAGTGTAAAGGGACTAGGGTGGTATAGTGTAAGGGGAGTAGGGTGGTGTAGTGTAAAGTGAGTAGGGTGGTGTAGTGAAAAGGGAGTTGGGTGGTGTAGTGTAAAGGGAGTTGGGTGGTGTAGTGTAAGGGGAGTAGGGTGGTGTAGTGTAAAGGGGGTAGGGTGGTGTAGTGTAAAGGGAGTAGGGTGGTGTAGTGTAAAGGGACTAGGGTGGTATAGTGTAAAGGGAGTAGGGTGGTGTAGTGTAAAGGGAGTAGGGTGGTGTAGTGAAAAGGGAGTTGGGTGGTGTAGTGTAAGGGGAGTAGGGTGGTGTAGTGTAAAGGGGGTATGGTGGTGTAGTGTAAAGGGGGTAGGGTGGTGTAGTGTAAAGGGACTAGGGTGGTATAGTGTAAGGGGAGTTGGGTGGTGTAGTGTAAAGGGAGTTGGGTGGTGTAGTGTAAGGGGAGTAGGGTGGTGTAGTGTAAAGGGGGTAGGATGGTGTAGTGTAAAGGGAGTAGGGTGGTGTAGTGTAAAGGGACTAGGGTCGTGTAATGTAAGGGGAGTAGGGTCGTGTAGTGTAAAGGGAGTAGGGTGGTGTAGTGTAAAGGGACTAGGGTGGTGTAATGTAAGGGGGTAGGGTGTTACACTCACTCCCCTCTTAGTCCTCTCCTCTCTCTCTCCTCTCCTCCTTCTCCTCTCACTTCTCGCTCCACTCACCTCTCTCCTCCCCCTCCTCCATCTCCTCTCTCCTCTCCTCCCTCTCCTCCCTCTCTCCTCTCCTAACCCTCCTCCCTCTCCTCCTTCTCCTCTCACCTCTTTCTCCTCCCTCTCCTCTCTCCTCTCCCCTCCCTCTCCTCCCTCTCTCCTTTCCTTCCTGTCCTCTCTTCTCTCATCCCTCCCTCTCTCCTTCCTCTCACTTCTCGCTCCACTCACCTCTCTCCTCCCTCTCCTCTCTCCTCTCCTCCCTCTCCTCTCTTCTGCCTCACCTCTCTCCTCCCCCTCCTCTCTCCTGTCTCACCTCTCTCCTCCCTCTCCTCCTCTCCTCTCCTCCCTCTCCTCCCTCTCTACTTTCCTTCCTGTCCTCTCTCTTCTCGCTCCACTCACCTCTCTCCTCCCTCTCCTCTCTCCTCTCCTCCCTCTCCTCTCTCCTGCCTCACCTCTCTCCTCCCCCTCCTCTCTCCTGTCTCACCTCTCTCCTCCCTCTCCTCTCTCCTGTCTCACCTCTCTCAGAAAATCCATAAATGAGAGAGTCCAGCTGGCAAGAGGCCACAGGAGACTACAACTACTTACCACCCAGATAGTTATTATCATCCCTGAAGGGAAGTGTGATTGCATGGCTCTACTCCACTGTATATTTATATGATAATTGATTGATTCTATATTCTATACTATACCCCCCAGGTGTAACATTACACTACAGTGTAAGTCCCCCCCAAAATAATACTGAAATATGTGTGTATGTGTGTGTACTCACTCTTCCAGTGTGTGTGTGTCATGTTTCAAGCCTGTTTCATGTGTCAGCTCAGGTACACTCACAGGGGAAGTCCAGCCTGTTAGGTATCCCCCTGAGAGATCAGCACAGGATGTGATGGCCTGGTCCATCTTAGTGCTGCAGTGGGGGGATGGCCTGGTCCATCTTAGTGCTGCAGTGGGGGGATGGCCTGGTCCATGTTAGTGCTGAAGTGGGGGGGGATGGCCTGGTCCATGTTAGTGCTGCAGTGGGGGTGGCCTGGTCCATGTTAGTGCTGCAGTGGGGGGATGGCCTGGTCCATGTTAGTGCTGCAGTGGGGGATGGCCTGGTCCATGTTAGTGCTGAAGTGGGGGGGATGGCCTGGTCCATGTTAGTGCTGCAGTGGGGGTGGCCTGGTCCATGTTAGTGCTGCAGTGGGGGGTGGCCTGGTCCATGTTAGTGCTGAAGTGGGGGGATGGCCTGGTCCATGTTAGTGCTGCAGTGGGGGATGGCCTGGTCCATGTTAGTGCTGAAGTGGGGGGATGGCCTGGTCCATGTTAGTGCTGAAGTGGGGGGGGATGGCCTGGTCCATGTTAGTGCTGAAGTGGGGGGGGATGGCCTGGTCCATGTTAGTGCTGCAGTGGGGGGAATTGCCTGGTCCATGTTAGTGCTGCAGTGGGGGGGGGGGGTAGCCTGGTCCATGTTAGTGCTGCAGTGGGGGGTGGCCTGGTCCATGTTAGTGCTGCAGTGGGGGGGAATTGCCTGGTCCATGTTAGTGCTGCAGTGGGGGGATGGCCTGGTCCATGTTAGTGCTGCAGTGGGGGGATGGCCTGGTCCATGTTAGTGCTGCAGTGGGGGGGGGGTGGCCTGGTCCATGTTAGTGCTGCAGTGGGGGTGGCCTGGTCCATGTTAGTGCTGCAGTGGGGGGGATGGCCTGGTCCATGTTAGTGCTGCAGTGGGGGATGGCCTGGTCCATGTTAGTGCTGCAGTGGGGGGGATGGCCTGGTCCATGTTAGTGCTGAAGTGGGGGGGGATGGCCTGGTCCATGTTAGTGCTGCAGTGGGGGGTGGCCTGGTCCATGTTAGTGCTGAAGTGGGGGGATGGCCTGGTCCATGTTAGTGCTGCAGTGGGGGGATGGCCTGGTCCATGTTAGTGCTGAAGTGGGGGGATGGCCTGGTCCATGTTAGTGCTGAAGTGGGGGGGTGGCCTGGTCCATGTTAGTGCTGAAGTGGGGGGATGGCCTGGTCCATGTTAGTGCTGCAGTGGGGGGGAATTGCCTGGTCCATGTTAGTGCTGCAGTGGGGGGGTAGCCTGGTCCATGTTAGTGCTGCAGTGGGGGGGTGGCCTGGTCCATGTTAGTGCTGCAGTGGGGGGAATTGCCTGGTCCATGTTAGTGCTGCAGTGGGGGGATGGCCTGGTCCATGTTAGTGCTGCAGTGGGGGGATGGCCTGGTCCATGTTAGTGCTGCAGTGGGGGGTGGCCTGGTCCATGTTAGTGCTGCAGTGGGGGGGTGGCCTGGTCCATGTTAGTGCTGCAGTGGGGGGAATTGCCTGGTCCATGTTAGTGCTGCAGTGGGGGGGGTGGCCTGGTCCATGTTAGTGCTGCAGTGGGGGGATGGCCTGGTCCATGTTAGTGCTGAAGTGGGGGGATGGCCTGGTCCATGTTAGTGCTGCAGTGGGGGGAATTGCCTGGTCCATGTTAGTGCTGCAGTGGGGGGGTGGCCTGGTCCATGTTAGTGCTGCAGTGGGGGGGGTGGCCTGGTCCATGTTAGTGCTGCAGTGGGGGGATGGCCTGGTCCATGTTAGTGCTGCAGTGGGGGGATGGCCTGGTCCATCTTAGTGCTGCAGTGGGGGGATGGCCTGGTCCATGTTAGTGCTGCAGTGGGGGGGGGGTGGCCTGGTCCATGTTAGTGCTGCAGTGGGGGGGATGGCCTGGTCCATGTTAGTGCTGCAGTGGGGGGGGGTGGCCTGGTCCATCTTAGTGCTGCAGTGGGGGGATGGCCTGGTCCATCTTAGTGCTGCAGTGGGGGGATGGCCTGGTCCATCTTAGTGCTGCAGTGGGGGGATGGCCTGGTCCATGTTAGTGCTGCAGTGGGGGGGTGGTGGCCTGGTCCATGTTAGTGCTGCAGTGGGGGGGATGGCCTGGTCCATGTTAGTGCTGCAGTGGGGGGGTGGCCTGGTCCATGTTAGTGCTGTAGTGGGGGGGGATGGCCTGGTCCATGTTAGTGCTGCAGTGGGGGGTGGCCTGGTCCATGTTAGTGCTGCAGTGGGGGGGGTGGCCTGGTCCATGTTAGTGCTGCAGTGGGGGGTGGCCTGGTCCATCTTAGTGCTGCAGTGGGGGGATGGCCTGGTCCATCTTAGTGCTGCAGTGGGGGGATGGCCTGGTCCATCTTAGTGCTGCAGTGGGGGGTGGCCTGGTCCATGTTATTGCTGCAGTGGGGGGTGGCCTGGTCCATGTTAGTGCTGCAGTGGGGGGGATGGCCTGGTCCATCTTAGTGCTGCAGTGGGGGGGGGTGGCCTGGTCCATGTTAGTGCTGCAGTGGGGGGATGGCCTGGTCCATGTTAGTGCTGCAGTGGGGGGATGGCCTGGTCCATGTTAGTGCTGCAGTGGGGGGATGGCCTGGTCCATCTTAGTGCTGCAGTGGGGGGAATTGCCTGGTCCATGTTAGTGCTGCAGTGGGGGGATGGCCTGGTCCATGTTAGTGCTGCAGTGGGGGGATGGCCTGGTCCATGTTAGTGCTGCAGTGGGGGGGGATGGCCTGGTCCATCTTAGTGCTGCAGTGGGGGGGATGGCATGGTCCATGTTAGTGCTGCAGTGGGGGATGGCCTGGTCCATCTTAGTGCTGCAGAAAAAAACTTTTGACATTACTGTAAACTTACTGTAGACATTACTATAAACTTACTGTAGACATTGCTGTAAACTTACTGTAGACATTACTGTAAACTTACTTTTGGCATTACTGTAAACTTACTTTTGGCATTACTGTAAACTTCCTGTAGAAATTACTGTAAACTTACTGTAGAAATTACTGTAAACTTACTGTAGACATAGCTGTAAACTTACTGTAGACATTACTGTAAACTTACTGTTGATATTACTGTAAGCTTACTGTAGACATTACTGTGAACTTACTGTAGACATTACTGTAAACTTGCATATTTCTCATGTTTGGAACATTCCCTACAAGGTTCCCACATGACCCTCACCCGACAGCTGTTCCTCTAAGCAGGGCAGTGGAAACAAAATTGTCTCATTGAGCCCAACATTCATACTGTAAAACTAGTAATAGCAGAGCAATGGATTTGAAACAGCTGAGTAGTATAGACAAATTAATTATATTTCAGACTTGTTTCAGCGAGTTTTCACCGGAAATTGCAGTAACAGCCTATTACATTCTGAAATTGATCGCAGTAGCAAAACAATTTAAACAGTCCCCTCTAGCTGCTCGGAACCACCACAGGGAGCGTTTTCAGTCAAAATTCTGAGTTGACCTCATAGAGGCCTATTGACTTCCATGTTGTTGATCAAATAAAGCCTTGTTCTAAGCTAACTTTAATACACTGAACCTGTATTTTCCTTTTCATGTAAGAGGGTTAAATGTTTTATATGCTAACGTTACGAGTTAGCGAATTTATTGTCTTGCAGGCTACATTTAATGTTTGTTCGGACAACAAAATAACCCCTTTCATTGTATGCACATGCTTGTGAATTGTTGCATCATGTGTTATGTGGTGTGGTATGTAGAGCTGTATGTAGAGTGGTATGTAGAGTGGTATGTAGAGTGGTATGTAGAGTGGTATGTAGAGTGGTATGTGGAGTGGTATGTGGAGTGGTATGTAGAGTGGTATGTAGAGTGGTATGTGGAGTGGTATGTGGAGTGGTATGTGGAGTGGTATGTAGAGTGGTATGTAGAGTGGTATGTGGAGTGGTATGTGGAGTGGTATGTGGTATGTGGAGTGGTATGTAGAGTGGTATGTAGAGTGGTATGTGGAGTGTTATGTGGAGTGGTATGTGGTATGTGGAGTGGTATGTAGAGTGGTATGTAGAGTGGTATGTGGAGTGGTATGTGGAGTGGTATGTGGAGTGGTATGTGGTATGTAGAGTGGTATGTAGAGTGGTATGTAGAGTGGTATGTGGAGTGGTATGTAGAGTGGTATGTGGAGTGGTATGTGGAGTGGTATGTGGAGTGGTATGTAGAGTGTTATGTGGAGTGGTATGTAGTATGTGGAGTGGTATGTAGAGTGGTATGTAGAGTGGTATGTGGAGTGGTATGTGGAGTGATATGTGGAGTGGTATGTGGAGTGGTATGTAGAGTGGTATGTAGAGTAGTATGTGGAGTGGTATGTGGTATGTGGAGAGGTATGTAGAGTGGTATGTGGAGTGGTATGTGAAGTGGTATGTATAGTGGTATGTAGAGTGGTACATAGAGTGGTACGTAGAGTGGTATATGGTGTGGTATGTGGAGTGGTATGTAGAGTGGTATGTGGAGTGGTATGTGGAGTAGTATGTGGAGTGGTGTGTGGAGTGGTATGTGGAGTGGTATGTAGAGTGGTATGTAGAGTGGAATGTGGAGTGGTATGTAGAGTGGTATGTAGAGTAGTATGTGGAGTGGTATGTGGTATGTAGAGTGGTATGTAGAGTGGTATGTGGAGTGGTATGTGGAATGGTATGTAGAGTGGTATGTAGAGTGGTATGTGGAGTGGTATGTAGTATGTGGGTGGTATGTAGAGTGGTATGTAGAGTGGTATGTGGAGTGGTATGTAGAGTGTTATGTGG
>NC_088220.1:90492656-90510156 GCF_036934945.1 Oncorhynchus masou masou | reverse complement strand
TTATTCCCTATGGGCCCTGCTCAAACAGTGCACTCTATTTGGTATAGGGCTCTCTATGGGCCCTGAGTGTACTATATAGGGTTCCATTTGGTAGTGTTTTAGGACTCATTCCAAACACATTTGATTGGATGAACAATGTCCAATAGCCTTTAGAACGCGCTGCGGTAACTAATGGTAACACTCTGTGGTAATGAATCGTAACACTCTGTGGTAATGAATCGTAACACTCTGTGGTAATGAATCGTAACACTCTGTGGTAATGAATCGTAACACTCTGTGGTAATGAATCGTAACACTCTGTGGTAATGAATCGTAACACTCTGTGGTAATGAATCGTAACACTCTGTGGTAATGAATCGTAACACTCTGTGGTAATGAATCGTAACACTCTGTGGTAATGAATCGTAACACTCTGTGGTAATGAATTGTAACACTCTGTGGTAATGAATCGTAACACTCTGTGGTATCTAATCGTAACACTCTGTGGTATCTAATCGTAACACTCTGTGGTATGTGTGTGTGTGTGTGTGTGTGTGTGTGTGTGTGTGTGTGTGTGTGTGTGTGTGTGTGTGTGTGTGTGTGTGTGTGTGTGTGTGTGTGTGTGTGTCTGTGTCTGTGTCTGTGTCTGTGTGTGTGTGTAGTGCGTGTGTATGTATGTATGTGTGTGTGTAGTGCGTATGTATGTATGTATGTGTGTGTGTGTGTGTGTGTGTGTGTGTAGTGCATGTGTATGTATGTATGTGTGTGTGTAGTGCGTATGTATGTTTGTATGTGTGTGTTTGTAGTGTGTATGTGTGTGTGTGTGTCTGTGTGTGTGCAGTGCCTGGGGGGTCACGTGCTGACCTCATTGTGTGCACGAGTAAGTAAGTGCACTCTGCTGTGTGAGCAACCCCCCCACCCACACTCTGTGCTGCTCCTAACTAGCCTCTACCCCCATCCTTCCCTCCCTTCTCCCAGTGAGCCTCTACCCCCATCCTCCACTCCCTGCTCCCAGTGAGCCTCTACCCCCATCCTCCCCTCCCTGCTCCCAACGAGCCTCTACCCCCATCCTCCACTCCCTGCTCCCAACGAGCCTCTACCCCCATCCTTCCCTCCCTGCTCCCAGTGAGCCTCTACCCCCATCCTCCACTCCCTGCTCCCAGTGAGCCTCTACCCCCATCCTCCACTCCCTGCTCCCAGTGAGCCTCTACCCCCATCCTCCACTCCCTGCTCCCAGTGAGCCTCTACTCCCATCCTCCACTCCCTTCTCCCAACGAGCCTCTACCCCCATCCTCCACTCCCTGCTCCCAGTGAGCCTCTACTCCCATCCTCCACTCCCTGCTCCCAGTGAGCCTCTACCCCCATCCTCCACTCCCTGCTCCCAGTGAGCCTCTACCCCCATCCTCCACTCCCTTCTCCCAACGAGCCTCTACCCCCATCCTCCACTCCCTGCTCCCAGTGAGCCTCTACCCCCATCCTCTCCTCCCTGCTCCCAACGAGCCTCTACCCCCATCCTCCACTCCCTTCTCCCAACGAGCCTCTACCCCCATCCTCCACTCCCTGCTCCCAACGAGCCTCTACCCCCATCCTCCACTCCCTGCTCCCAACGAGCCTCTACCCCCATCCTCCACTCCCTGCTCCCAGTGAGCCTCTACCCCCATCCTCCACTCCCTGCTCCCAGTGAGCCTCTACCCCCATCCTCCCCTCCCTGCTCCCAGTGAGCCTCTACCCCCATCCTCTCCTCCCTGCTCCCAACGAGCCTCTACCCCCATCCTCCACTCCCTGCTCCCAACGAGCCTCTACCCCCATCCTCCACTCCCTTCTCCCAACGAGCCTCTACCCCCATCCTCCACTCCCTGCTCCCAACGAGCCTCTACCCCCATCCTCCACTCCCTGCTCCCAGTGAGCCTCTACCCCCATCCTCCACTCCCTGCTCCCAGTGAGCCTCTACCCCCATCCTCCACTCCCTGCTCCCAGTGAGCCTCTACCCCCATCCTCCCCTCCCTGCTCCCAACGAGCCTCTACCCCATCCTCCCCTCCCTGCTCCCAACGAGCCTCTACCCCCATCCTCCCTCCCTTCTCCCAACGAGCCTCTACCCCCATCCTCCACTCCCTGCTCCCAGTGAGCCTCTACCCCCATCCTCCCCTCCCTTCTCCCAATGAGCCTCTACCCCCATCCTCCACTCCCTGCTCCCAGTGAGCCTCTACCCCCATCCTCCACTCCCTGCTCCCAGTGAGCCTCTACCCCCATTCTCCACTCCCTGCTCCCAGTGAGCCTCTACCCCCATCCTCCCCTCCCTGCTCCCAGTGAGCCTCTACCCCCATCCTCCCCTCCCTTCTCCCAATGAGCCTCTACCCCCATCCTCCCCTCCCTGCTCCCAGTGAGCCTCTACCCCCATCCTCCCCTCCCTTCTCCCAGTGAGCCTCTACCCCCATCCTCCACTCCCTGCTCCCAGTGAGCCTCTACCCCCATCCTCCCCTCCCTGCTCCCAACGAGCCTCTACCCCCATCCTCCCCTCCCTGCTCCCAACGAGCCTCTACCCCCATCCTCCACTCCCTGCTCCCAGTGAGCCTCTACCCCCATCCTCCACTCCCTGCTCCCAGTGAGCCTCTACCCCCATCCTCCACTCCCTGCTCCCAACGAGCCTCTACCCCCATCCTCTCCTCCCTGCTCCCAACGAGCCTCTACCCCCATCCTCCCCTCCCTGCTCCCAGTGAGCCTCTACCCCCATCCTCCCTCCCTGCTCCCAACGAGCCTCTACCCCCATCCTCTCCTCCCTGCTCCCAACGAGCCTCTACCCCCATTCTCCACTCCCTGCTCCCAGTGAGCCTCTACCCCCATCCTCCACTCCCTTCTCCCAACGAGCCTCTACCCCCATCCTCCACTCCCTGCTCCCAGTGAGCCTCTACCCCCATCCTCCCTCCCTGCTCCCAGTGAGCCTCTACCCCCATCCTCCAACTCCCTTCTCCCAACGAGCCTCTACCCCCATCCTCCACTCCCTGCTCCCAGTGAGCCTCTACCCCCATCCTCCACTCCCTGCTCCCAGTGAGCCTCTACCCCCATCCTCCCTCCCTGCTCCCAACGAGCCTCTACCCCCATCCTCTCCTCCCTGCTCCCAACGAGCCTCTACCCCCATCCTCCCCTCCCTTCTCCCAACGAGCCTCTACCCCCATCCTCTCCTCCCTGCTCCCAACGAGCCTCTACCCCCATCCTCCCCTCCCTTCTCCCAACGAGCCTCTATACCCATCCTCCCCTCCCTTCTCCCAACGAGCCTCTACCCCCATCCTCTCCTCCCTTCTCCCAACGAGCCTCTACCCCCATCCTCTCCTCCCTGCTCCCAACGAGCCTCTACCCCCATCCTCCACTCCCTTCTCCCAACGAGCCTCTACCCCCATCCTCCACTCCCTGCTCCCAGTGAGCCTCTACCCCCATCCTCCCCTCCCTGCTCCCAGTGAGCCTCTACCCCCATCCTCCCCTCCCTTCTCCCAATGAGCCTCTACCCCCATCCTCCCCTCCCTGCTCCCAGTGAGCCTCTACCCCCATCCTCCCCTCCCTTCTCCCAATGAGCCTCTACCCCCATCCTCCACTCCCTGCTCCCAGTGAGCCTCTACCCCCATCCTCCCCTCCCTGCTCCCAACGAGCCTCTACCCCCATCCTCCCCTCCCTGCTCCCAACGAGCCTCTACCCCCATCCTCCACTCCCTGCTCCCAGTGAGCCTCTACCCCCATCCTCCACTCCCTGCTCCCAACGAGCCTCTACCCCCATCCTCTCCTCCCTGCTCCCAACGAGCCTCTACCCCCATCCTCCCCTCCCTGCTCCCAGTGAGCCTCTACCCCCATCCTCCCCTCCCTGCTCCCAACGAGCCTCTACCCCCATCCTCTCCTCCCTGCTCCCAACGAGCCTCTACCCCCATTCTCCACTCCCTGCTCCCAGTGAGCCTCTACCCCCATCCTCCCCTCCCTGCTCCCAACGAGCCTCTACCCCCATCCACCACTCCCTGCTCCCAACGAGCCTCTACCCCCATCCTCCCCTCCCTTCTCCCAGTGAGCCTCTACTCCCATCCTCCCCTCCTCCTCTCTTCCTGCCTGCATAATGAGAAAGGGACTGAGCGCTTACAGCTAATTGATTGAGTTTCACTGGCACAAATATCCAGGCAGAGAGACATTTGTTTTCTCCTTTCTGTCCGTCTATTATTTCTATCTGAGGAGAGCAGGAAGAGAGAGGAAAATGAACCCCTGCCGTTTACTCTGAAAGAGGAGAGGGAAATGTTTAATATTTGATATCCCTGTAACAGTATTACTCTCACTGGCCCCTCACCAGCCCTAACTCTGCAGAGAGAGAGAGAGGGGAGAGAGGGAGAGGGGAGAGGGAGAGAGGAGACAGGGAGGGAGGGGAGAGACAGAGGGAGGGAGGGGAGAGACAGAGAGAGAGGGGAGAGAGGGAGGGAGAGAGGGAAATGTTTAATATTTGATATCCCTGTAACAGTATTACTCTCACTGCCCCGCATGTGTCCTCACTGGCCCCTCACCAGAGAGGGGAGAGAGGTTAGGGGAGAGAGGAGAGGGGAGAGAGGGAGAGAGAGAGAGGAGAGAGTAGAGGGCAGAGAGGGAGGAAGAGGAGAGACAGAGAGAGGGAGGGGAGAGGGGGAGAGGGGAGAGAGGGAGAGGGGAGAGGGAGAGAGGAGGAGGGAGGGGAGAGACAGAGGGAGGGAGGGGAGAGACAGAGAGAGGGGAGAGAGGGAGAGGGAGAGAGGAGAGAGAGAGGGAGTGGAGAAACAGAGAGAGGGAGGGGAGAGACAGAGAGGGGAGGGGAGAGGGGAGAGGGGAGAGAGGGAGGGAGGGGAGGGAGGGAGAGGGAGGGGAGGGGAGAGGGAGGGAGGGGAGAGACAGAGAGAGGGAGAGAGGGAGAGGGAGGGAGAGAAGAGAGGGAGTGGAGAAACAGAGAGAGGAGGAGGGGAGAGACAGAGAGAGGGAGGGGAGAGGGAGGGAGGGGGAGGGAGAGAGGAGGAGAGGGAGGGGAGAGAGAGGGAGAGGGGAGAGAGGGAGGGAGAGAGGAGAGTGGAGAGAGGGAGATAGAGAGAAGGGAGATAGAGAGAGGGGAGAGAGGAAGGGGAGAGAGGGAGGGGAGAGGGAGGGGGAGAGAGAGAGGGAGAGAGGGGGAGAGAGAGAGGGAGAGAGGGGGGTGAGAGAGGGAGAGGGGAGAGGGAGAGGGGGAGAGAGGGAGGGAGGAGAGAGAGAGAGAGGGAGAGGGGGAGAGAGGGAGGGAGGGGAGAGACAGGGAGGGGAGAGAGGGGAGGGGAGAGAGGGAGAGGGGAGAGGGAGATGGGAGAGAGGGAGAGAGGAGAGAGGGAGGGAGGGAGAGACAGAGAGAGGGAGGGGAGAGACAGAGAGAGGGAGGGAGAGAGGAGAGAGGGAGGGAGGGGAGAGAGGGAGGGAGGGGAGAGACAGTGGGAGGGAGGGGAGAGACAGAGAGAGGGAGGGGAGGGAGGGAGGGAGGGAGGGGAGAGAGGGAGGGAGGGAGAGAGGGAGAGAGGGAGGGAGGGGAGAGGGGAGAGAGAGGAGAGAGGGAGGGAGGGGAGGAGGGAGAGGGGAGCGAGGACAGGGAGGGAGGGTGGGAGGGGAGAGAGAGAGATGGAGGGAGGGAGGGAGGGAGGGAGGGAGGGAGGGAGGGAGGGAGGGAGGGAGGGAGGGAGGGGGAAGGGGGGCGAGGACAGGGAGGGAGGGAGGGAGGGAGATAGAGAGAGAGTAAAAGTGAGTGAGTGAGTGAGTGAGTGAGTGAGTGAGTGAGTGAGTGAGTGAGTGAGTGAGTGAGTGAGTGAGTGAGTGAGTGGTACTGTCAGCTATAGCTACAAACCTTTACAAAAGCAATAAATCACAAATGAGAAAGGCACCTGGAAGTTAGCATTAGCAGCAATGACAAAAACACATGACTCTAAGTAAACTAGGAGTCAATGAGCAGATCTCAGCTGTAAGCTGGCACACAAATACGGACACACACACGGACACACGTCCCTGCCTGGCTTGGCTGGCCCATGTTTAGACATCCAGGCGTAAGTGTTTTTTAGCCTCCTCCTGACCCTAGGACAGGGTCAGAGGTTGGTCTGGAAATCTCTTCTCTTCTCCTGTCTTTTCCTCCACTACAATCTCCACGATATGGAAGTTCCCTCCCTCCCTCCCTCCCTCCCTCCCCCTCCCTCCCCCTCCCTGTACCGTTAGACATTGCATCTGGTTCACTTCCTCTAACGCTACGTTAACTCAGACTGCCCAAGCTGCTTGACTGGAGTATACTGTGTGTGTGTGTGTGTGTGTGTGTGTGTGTGTGTGTGTGTGTGTGTGTGTGTGTGTGTGTGTGTGTGTGTGTGTGTGTGTGTGTGTGTGTGTGTGTGTGTGTGTGTGTGTGTGTGTGTGTGTGTGCGTGCGTGCGTGCGTGCGTGTGTGTATCTTGCTTGCTGCCTGTGCTGCAGGAACATAACAATGCCATCAGGCCACAAGGTCACACTTCCCCTTTAAAGGTCTAGATCCACACTTCCCCTTTAAAGGTCTAGATCCACACTTCCCGTTTAAAGGTCTAGATCCACACTTCCCCTTTAAAGGTCTAGATCCACACTGCCCCTTTAAAGGTCTAGATCCACACTGCCCCTTTAAAGGTCTAGATCCACACTTCCCCTTTAAAGGTCTAGATCCACACTTCCCTTTAAAGGTCTAGATCCACACTTCCCCTTTAAAGGTCTAGATCCACACTTCCCCTTTAAAGGTCTAGATCCACTTCCCGTTTAAAGGTCTAGATCCACACTTTCCCTTTAAAGGTCTAGATCCACTTCCCCTTTAAAGGTCGAGATCCACACTTCCCCTTTAAAGGTCGAGATCCACTTCCCGTTTAAAGGTCTAGATCCACATTTCCCCTTTAAAGGTCAAGATCCACTTCCCGTTTAAAGGTCTAGATCCACTTCCTGTTTAAAGGTCTAGATCCACACTTCCCCTTTAAAGGTCTAGATCCACTTCCCGTTTAAAGGTCTAGATGCACACTTCCCCTTTAAAGGTCTAAATCCACACTTCCCGTTTAAAGATCTATATCCACACTTTCCCTTTAAAGGTCTAGATCTACACTTCCCCTCTTAAAGATCTATCCACACTTCCCCTTTAAAGGTCTAGATCCACACTTCCCCTTTAAAGGTCTAGATCCACACTTTCCCTTTAAAGGTCTAGATCCAAACTTCCCCTTTAAAGGTCTAGATCCAAACTTCCCCTTTAAAGGTCTAGATCCACACTTCCCCTTTAAAGGTCTAGATCCACACTTCTCCTTTAAAGGTCTAGAGATTTGTAAGTCGCTCTGGATAAGAGCGTCTGCTAAATGACTTAAATGTATGTAAAATGTAAATGTCTAGATCTGTATATCTGTATATAGCCTCCACATTGACTCTGTACCATAACACCCTGTATATAGCCTCCACATTGACTCTGTACCCCCCCTGTATATAGTCTCCACATTGACTCTGTACAGGTACCCCCTGTAAATAGTCTCCACATTGACTCTGTACCGTAAAACCCTGTATATAGTCTCCACATAGGCTCTGTACCGTAATACCCTGTATATAGTCTCCACGTTGACTCTGTACCGTAATACTCTGTATATAGCCTCCACATTGACTCTGTACCGTAACACCCTGTATATAGCCTTCACATTGACTCTGTAACGTAATACCCTGTACATAGCCTCCCCATTGACTCTGTACCTTAATACCCTGTATATAGCCTCCACATTGACTCTGTACCGTAACACCCTGTATATAGCCTTCACATTGACTCTGTAACGTAATACCCTGTACATAGCCTCCACATTGACTCTGTACCGGTACCCCCTGTATATAGCCTCCACATTGACTCTGTACTGTAATACCCTGTATAGAGCCTCCACATTGACTCTGTACCGTAATACCCTGTATATAGCCTCCACATTGACTCTGTACTGTAATACCCTGTATATAGCCTCCACATTGACTCTGTACCGTAATACCCTGTATATAGCCTCCACATTGACTCTGTACTGTAATACCCTGTATATAGCCTCCACATTGACTCTGTACCGTAATACCCTGTATATAGCCTCCACATTGACTCTGTACTGTAATACCCTGTATATAGTCTCCACATTGACTCTGTACAGGTACCCCTGTAAATAGTCTCCACATTGACTCTGTACCGTAATACCCTGTATATAGCCTCCACATTGACTCTGTACTGTAATACCCTGTATATAGCCTCCACATTGACTCTGTACCGTAATACCCTGTATATAGCCTCCACATTGACTCTGTACTGTAATACCCTGTATATAGCCTCCACATTGACTCTGTACCGTAATACCCTGTATATAGCCTCCACATTGACTCTGTACTGTAATACCCTGTATATAGTCTCCACATTGACTCTGTACAGGTACCCCCTGTAAATAGTCTCCACATTGACTCTGTACCGTAATACCCTGTATATAGCCTCCACATTGACTCTGTACCGTAATACCCTGTATATAGTCTCCACATTGACTCTGTACCGTAATACCCTGTATATAGCCTCCACATTGACTCTGTACCGTAATACCCTGTATATAGTCTCCACATTGACTCTGTACCGTAATACCCTGTATATAGTCTCCACATTGACTCTGTACCGTAATACCCTGTATATAGTCTCCACATTGACTCTGTACTGTAATACCCTGTATATAGTCTCCACATTGACTCTGTACCGTAATACCCTGTATATAGTCTCCACATTGACTCTGTACTGTAATACCCTGTATATAGTCTCCACATTGACTCTGTACCGTAATACCCTGTATATAGCCTCCACATTGACTCTGTACCGTAATACCCTGTATATAGCCTTCACATTGACTCTGTACCGTAATACCCTGTAAATAGTCTCCACATTGACTCTGTACTGTAATACCCTGTATATAGTCTCCACATTGACTCTGTACCGTAATACCCTGTATATAGTCTCCACATTGACTCTGTACTGTAATACCCTGTATATAGTCTCCACATTGACTCTGTACCGTAATACCCTGTATATAGTCTCCACATTGACTCTGTACTGTAATACCCTGTATATAGTCTCCACATTGACTCTGTACCGTAATACCCTGTATATAGCCTCCACATTGACTCTGTACCGTAATACCCTGTATATAGCCTTCACATTGACTCTGTACCGTAATACCCTGTATATAGCCTCCACATTGACTCTGTACCGTAATACCCTGTATATAGCCTCCACATTGACTCTGTACCGTAATACCCTGTATATAGCCTCCACATTGACTCTGTACTGTAATACCCTGTAAATAGTCTCCACATTGACTTTTTTCTTTTTCCCTTTTCTTTTTATTTATTTACTTTTTACTTCAGTTTATTTTAGTAAATATTTTCTTACTCTTATTTTCTTAACTGCGTTGTTGGTTAAATTAAGGACTTGTAAGATGTGAAGTCTACACCTGTACAAGCGTTTCTCTTCATAGCATCTGCTAAACATGTGTATGTGACAAATAACATTTGATTTGATTTAGTATAGCCTTCAAGCCTTTAGTCTTGAAATCTTTAGTTGTTTAGCACCTATGAATCCTTAATGAGATGGGTGGGGCTGAAGCTGAAGAGGGTGGTAACGATGCTGAATGGGTGTAGACAAAAGAAGATCTCTTCACTAGATACCAAAACATTCAAAAGGGGTTTCTAGTTACTTTCCCATTGTTCCTCAACTGTAGTGTATGATAAACCATTTTGTAGCTCTGCTTTTATCCAATGTAAAAAAAAATATAATAATAATGAGAGCGGTCACACGTGTCTCTAGTATGGTCATACATTTGGCAGGAGGTTAGGAAGTGCAGCTCAGTTTCCACCTCATTTTGTGGGCAGTGAGCACATAGCCTGTCTTCTCTTGAGAGCCATGTCTGCTTACCGCGGACTTTCTCAATAGCAAGGCTATACTCACTGAGTCTGTACATAGTCAAAGCTTTCCTTAATTTTGGGTCAGTCACAGTGGTCAGGTATTCTGCCGCTGTGTACTCTCTTTTTAGGGCCAAATAGCATTCTAGTTTGCTCTGTTTTTTTGTGAATTCTTTCCAATATGTCAAGTAATTATCTTTTTGTTTTCTCATGATTTGGTTGAGTCTAATTGTGTTTCTGTCCTGGGGCTCTCTGGGGTCTGTTTGTGTTTGTGAACAGAGCCCCAGGACCAGCTTGCTTAGGGGACTCTTCTCCAGGTTCATCCCTCTGTAGGTGATGGCTTTGTTAAGGAAGGTTTGGGAATCGCTTCCTTTTAGGTGGTTGTAGAATTTAACGTCTCTTTTCTGGATTTTGATCATTACCGGGTATCGGCCTAATTCTGCTCTGCATGCATTATTTGATGTTTTACATTGTACACTGGGGATATTTTTGCAGAATTTGCAGAATTCTACATGTAGACTGTCAATTACTGAGAGAAAGAAAGAGAGAGGGGTTAATGGTTAGCTAGAGAGAGAGAGAGAGAGAGGGAGGTGTATGGTTAGCTAGAGGGAGGGGAGGGTGTATGTTTAGCTAGAGAGTGGGGGGGTGTATGGTTATCTAGAAAGAGGGGGGGTGTGGTTAGCTGGAGAGGGGTGGTGTATGATTAGCTAGAGAGAGGGGGAGTGTATGATTAGCTAGAGAGAGGGGGATGTATGGTTAGCTAGAGAGAGGGGGTGTATGGTTAGCTAGAGAGAGGGGGGGTGTATGGTTAGCTAGAGAGAGGGGGGTGTATGGTTAGCTAGAGGGGGTGTATGGTTAGCTAGATAGGGGGTGTGTATGGTTAGCTAGAGAGAGGGGGTGTATGGTTAGCTAGTGATAGTTAGGTGGGAGGGTGTATGGTTAGCTAGAGGAGGGGTATGGTTAGTGTGTATGGTTAGCTAGAGAGAAGGGGGTTAGTATTGAAAGGGGAGGTTGTAGCTACAGAGAGAGGGGGGTGTATGGTTAGCTAGTGGGAGGGGGGTGTATGGTTAGCTAGAGGAGGGTGTATGGTTAGCTAGAGGGGGGTGTATGGTTAGCTAGAGAGAGGGGGGTGTATGGTTAGCTAGTGAAAGGGGAGGTTGTATGGTTAGCCAGAGAGAGAGGGGGGTGTATGGTTAGCTAGTGAGAGGGGAGAGTGTATGGTTAGCCAGAGAGAGGGGGTGTATGGTTAGCTAGAGAGGGGGGGTGTATTGTTAGCTACAGAGAGGGGGGTGTATAGTAAGCTAGTGGGAGGGGGGTGTATTTAAGCTAGAGGGGGGTGTATGGTTAGCTAGAGGGGGGTGTATGGTTAGCTAGAGAGAGGGGGTGTATGGTTAGCTAGTGAGAGGGGAGGGTGTATGTTTAGCCAGAATGAGAGGGGAGTATGGTTAGCTAGAGAGAGGGGGTGTATGGTTAAGATACAGGGGGTGTATGGTTAGCTAGAGAGGGGGGCTGTATGGTTAGCTAGATGTATGGTTAGCTAGATAGAGGGGTGTGTATGGTTAGCTAGAGGGAGGGGGTGTATGGTTAGCTAGGGGTGTATGGTTAGCTAGAGGGGGGTGGGTGTATGGTTAGCTTGAGGGAGGGGGGTGTATGGTTAGCTAGAGAGAGGGGTGGGTGTATGGTTAGCTAGAGAGAGGGGTGGGTGTATGGTTAGCTAGAGAGAGGGGTGGGTGTATGGTTAGCTTGAGTTGCCATCTTGTGCATTTGTGTCTAGTACATCCGGAAAGTATTGAGACCCCTTGACTTTTTTCATATTTTGCTACGTTACAGCCTTTTTCTAAAATGTATTTTTGTTTACCATCAATCTACACACAATACCCCATAATGACAAAACAAAAACAGTTTTTTTGCAAATTTATAAAACTTACAAAAGTCAAATATTTAAATATTCAGACCCTTTACTCAGTACTTTGTTGAAGCACCTTTGGCAGCGATTACAGCATTAAGTATTCTTGGGTATGATGCTACAAGCTTGGAACACCTGTATTTGGTGAGTTTCTCCCATTCTTCTCTGCAGATCCTCTCAAGCTCTGTCAGGTTGGATGGGAGCTTCACTGCAAGTTTTCATCAAGGATCTGTCTGTACTTTGCTCCATTCATCTTTATCTCGACCCTGACTAGCCTGCCAGTCCCTGCCGTTGATAAATATCACCTGAGCATGATGCTGCCACCACTATGCCTCACTTTAGGGATGCTGCCACCACCATGCTTCACCGTAGGGATGCTGCCACCACCATGCCTCACTGTAGGGATGGTGCCAGGTTTCCTCCAGACTTGACACTTGGCATTCATGCCAAAGAGTTCAATTTTGGTTTCAGACCAGAAAATCCTGTTTCTCATTGTCTGTGAGTACTTTAGGTGCCTTTTGGCAAACTCCAAGCAGGCTGTCATGTGCCTTTTACTGAGGAGTTGATTCCGTCTGGCCACTCCACCATAAAGGCCTGATTGGTGAAGTGCTGCAAAGGTTGTTGTCCCTCTGGAAGGTTCTCCCATCTCCAAAGAGGAACTCTGGAGCGTTGTCAGTGACCATTGGGTTCTTGGGCACCTCCCTGACCAAGGCCCTCCTCCCCCAATTGCTCAGTTTGGCCGGGCGGCCAGCTCTAGGAAGATTCTTGGTGGTTCCAAACTTCTTTCATTTAAGAATGATGGAGGCCACTGTGTTCTTGGCGACCTTCAAACCTACAGAAATGTTTTGGTACCCTTCTCCAGATTTGTGCCTCGACACAACCCTGTCTCAGAGCCCTAAGGACAACTCCTTCGACCTCATGGCCTGGTTTTTGCTCTGACATGCACTGTCAACTGTAGGACCTTATATAGACAGGTGTGTGCCTTTCCAAATCATGTACAATCAATTGAATTACCACACATGGACTCCAATCAAGTTGTAGAAACATCTCAAGGATGATCAACGGAAACAGGAAGCACCTGAGCTCAATTTCGAGTCTCATAGCAAAGGGTATGAATACTTATGTAAATCAGGCCATTATGGGGGATTGTGTGTAGATTGATGGGGAACATAATTCATTTAATCCATTTTAGAACAAGGCTGTAACGTAACAAAATGTAGAATAAGGGAAGGGGTCTGAATACTTTCTGAATGTGCTGAATGTATATGTTGTGTGTGTGAGCGGATGGGAGGGGCGGGGAGTTGCGTGATGGCATTTGGATCTTCACCCGGAGGGCCTGTCTCTCTGCATCAGGCCTGAACATGACTCACACACCCCTGGTCTCCTGCAGCTTGCTAGTTACCCAGGAAGAGAGAGTGTGTGTGTGTGTGTGTGTGTGTGTGTGTGTGTGTGTGTGTGTGTGTGTGTGTGTGTGCGTGTGCGTGTGCGTGTGCGTGTGTGTGTGTGTGTCTGTGTCTGTGTCTGTGTGTGTCTGTTTGTGTGTGTGTGTGTGTGTGTGTGTGTGTGTGTGTGTGTGTGTGTGTGTGTGTGTGTGTGTGTGTGTGTGTCTGTGTGCACATGTGTGAAGGGAAGACACGGGTGCCCTAGGTCCTTGCCTGTCTGTCTGCAGAGCCCTGAAATGTGTTGATGCCAAGGAAGGAGAGAGAGAGAGATAGAGAGAGAGAGAGATGGTGTATGTGTTTATGATGGTGTTGTTTTAAACTGAACATCTAACAGTCCTGTGATTATGGTGTGGAGAGACAATCTCTTAGGAATATTGTTTTCCTCGAAGTGGGAGAACAAAGTCTGAGTTGGTCTGTTTGTACACGTCCATGTTCCCAGTAACTTTTTACCATGGTAAAATTAGGTTGTTCTCGCTTTCAGTTTTGCCATCTATCCATGGTTTTTTGTTTGGATAAGTTGTAATCATCACAGTGTGAACAACATCCTCTATAACCTCCCTGATGAACTCAGTCTCTGCGTCAGTGTTGATGGTGATCGTCTCTGAGGAAATCCGGAATAATATTTCCACTTGAAGCTTTGATTCCCGATTGGTCAGGCCAACAGTCCTTACCTCGGGTGCTTCCTGTTTAAGTTGTTGCCTGTCGGTGGGGAGGAGAGAAATCAGTCGTGATCTGATTTGCTGAAGGGAGGGTTGGGGGAGGGCCTTGTAGCCCGAAGGGAGAGTAGCAGTGATCCAGTGTCCCTGATGTGTAGGACAGGATATTTTTATTTATTTATTTTATTTTATTTATTTTATTTTATTTCACCTTTATTTAACCAGAGTCATCAACAGTCTATATATATACATATATACATATATACATATATATATTTTTTTCACCTTTATTTAATCAGGTAGGCAAGTTGAGAACAAGTTCTCATTTACAATTGCGACCTGGCCAAGATAAAGCAAAGCAGTTCGACACATACAACGACACAGAGTTACACATGGAGCAAAACAAACATACAGTCAATAATACAGTATAAACAAGTCTATATACGATGTGCGCAAATGAGGTGAGATAAGGGAGGTAAAGGCAAAAACAAAGGCCATGGTGGCAAAGTAAATACAATATAGCAAGTAAAACACTGGAATGGTAGATTTGCAATGGAAGAATGTGCAAAGTAGAAATAAAAATAATGGGGTGCAAAGGAGCAAAATAAATAAATAAAATACAGTAGGGAAAGAGGTAGTTGTTTGGGCTAAAATATAGGTGGGCTATGTACAGGTGCAGTAATCTGTGAGCTGCTCTGACAGTTGGTGTTTAAAGCTAGTGAGGGAGATAAGTGTTTCCAGTTTCAGTGCTTTTTGTAATTTGTTCCAGTCATTGGCAGCAGAGAACTGGAAGGAGAGGCGGCCAAAGAAAGAATTGGTTTTGGGGGTGACCAGAGAGATATACCTGCTGGAGCGTGTGCTACAGGTGGGAGATGCTATGGTGACCAGCGAGCTGAGATAAGGGGGGACTTTACCTAGCAGGGTCTTGTAGATGACATGGAGCCAGTGGGTTTGGCGACGAGTATGAAGCGAGGGCCAGCCAACGAGAGCTTACAGGTCGCAATGGTGGGTAGTATATGGGGCTTTGGTGACAAAATGGATTGCACTGTGATAGACTGCATCCAATTTGTTGAGTAGGGTATTGGAGGCAATTTTGTAAATGACATCGCCAAAGTCGAGGATTGGTAGGATGGTCAGTTTTACAAGGGTATGTTTGGCAGCATGAGTGAAGGATGCTTTGTTGCGAAATAGGAAGCCAATTCTAGATTTAACTTTGGATTGGAGATATTTGATATGGGTCTGGAAGGAGAGTTTACAGTCTAACCAGCCACCGAAGTATTTGTAGTTGTCCACGTATTCTAAGTCAGAGCCGTCCAGAGTAGTGATGTTGGACAGGCGGGTAGGTGTGGGTAGCGATCGGTTGAAGAGCATGCATTTAGTTTTACTTGTATTTAAGAGCAATTGGAGGCCACGGAAGGAGAGTTGTATGGCATTGAAGCTTGCCTGGAGGGTTGTTAACACAGTGTCCAAAGAAGGGCCAGAAGTATACAGAATGGTGTCGTCTGCGTAGAGGTGGATCAGAGACTCACCAGCAGCAAGAGCGACCTCATTGATGTATACAGAGAAGAGAGTCGGTCCAAGAATTGAACCCTGTGGCACCCCCATAGAGACTGCCAGAGGTCCGGACAGCAGACCCTCCGATATGACACACTGAACTCTATCAGAGAAGTAGTTGGTGAACCAGGCGAGGCAATCATTTGAGAAACCAAGGCTGTCGAGTCTGCCGATGAGGATGTGGTGATTGACAAACCTTGGCCAGATCAATGAAGACGGCTACACAGTAATGTTTATTATCGATGGCGGTTAAGATATCGTTTAGGACCTTGAGTGTGGCTGAGGTGCACCCGTGACCAGCTCTGAAAACAGATTGCATAGCAGAGAAGGTATGGTGAGCTTCGAAATGGTAGGTAATCTGTTTGTTGACTTGGCTTTCGAAGACCTTAGAAAGGCATGGTAGGATAGATATAGGTCTGTAGCAGTTTGGGTCAAGAGTGTCCCCCCCTTTGAAGAGGGGGATGACCGCAGATGTGTTGATAGAATGTAGCGTTTACCTCTGATTTCCGTTAATAAAGCCCCAGCTGCATTATGCGACTGCAGTTAGTTTGCATATAGTCCCGTGTAATTCCTTGAGAGCCAATGCGGTGTCGTCTATATACGGCAGTGACGATAACCAAAGAACATTAACTCGAGAGGTAATGTAGTATGCCAGATCAGGACAACAAAATGACTTGAGTTCCTGTTCGTTACAACACCATGAGTTGTTAATAATAAAACAAACCCCTCCGCCTCTCTCTTTCCCCGGAGAGTTCTTTCTTCCTGTCCACGCGATGGATGGGGAACCCCGCTGGCTGAATGGACGGGAACAATATAATCAGAGAGAGCCATGATTCCGTAAAACAGAGTCTGTTACAGTCCCTGATGTCTCTCTGGAAGGAGATCCTCGCCCTGAGCTCGTCTGAGAACAGAACAGCAGGAAGTCAGAACTATGTTTTTAATCTCATCCTAACTCTCTATTCCCAGAACAGCAGGAAGTCAGAACCAAAACAGAAACGTTGTATCATCGTGTTTTATTTACCCCTGCTGTTCTCTGCTGCTATTTATTTATTTTATTTATTTTATTTTACCTCTATTTAACCAGGTCGGCCAGTTGAGAACAAGTTCTCATTAACAACGGCGACCTGGTCAAGATAAAGCAAAGCGGTGTGACACAAACAGCAACACAGAGTTGCACAATGAACAAACAAACATACAGTCAATAACACAATAGAAAAATATATGTACAGTGTGTGCAAATGTAGAAGATAAGGGAGGTAAGGCATTAAATAGGCCATAGAGGTGAAATAATTACCATTTAGCATTAATACTGTAGTGATAGGTGTGCAGATGATGATGTGCAAGTAGAGATACTGGTGTGCAAAAGAACAAGAGGATAAGTAACAATATGCTACCCATGCTATACAGAGTCATGTTTTCTAATGAGTTCTCTATGGCAGAGAGGAGAGACAACATTTTAATGGGTTAATATAGAGGTATGGGTTAATATAGAGGTATGGGTTAATATAGAGGTATGGGTTAATATAGAGGTATGGGTTTATATAGAGGTATGGGTTAATAAAGAGGAATGGGTTAATATAGATGAATGGGTTAATATAGAGGCATGTGTTAATATAGAGGTATGGGTTAATATAGAGGTATGGGTTTATATAGAGGTATGGTTTAATATAGAGGCATGGGTTAATATAGAGGAATGGGTTAATATAGAGGTATGGGTTAATATAGAAGTGTGGGTTAATATAGAGGTACCGGTTCATATAGAGGTATGGGTTAATATAGAGGTATGGGTTAATATAGAGGTATGGGTTAATATAGAGGTATGGGTTAATATAGAGGTATGGGTTAATATAGAGGTATGGGTTCTCTGGAGCAGAGAGGATATGTAAATACAGAGATGTTTGTGGTTGGGGGTCTGGAAGATATCTGCTCACAGGCCTGTCCTCAATGGACCCCTGTTTCTCCTGTAGTGCACAACTGTTGACCAGGGCGCATATGGACTAGGGTGCTATTTGAGCTGTT
>NC_088220.1:90480156-90487656 GCF_036934945.1 Oncorhynchus masou masou | reverse complement strand
CACTATGGGCTATAACAACGTATCGTCAGGGAGGTATTCCAACTGAACAGGCTAACCCACCCCGGTGTTTGTGTTGTTCTCCCACTGTGTTGTGTAAGCTAGTAGTTGGTAGTTGTCGCCGACAGCATTAGAAAGAAAACAGGATGTACATCCCAAATGGCACCCTATTCCCTACAGGTCACTAGTAGTGCACTAGGCTACACATGGAATTGGGCACCATGTGGGACGGACCCTGAGAGACTCCCCTGTTATTATTAATGAACTCAACTCAATGAAAGCCTTCTCTCCTCCATGCAACTCTGATGTCACTTCCTTTGTGTCCAATCCTTTAGTGGAGTAAACATCTGCTTGGTTGATCTGCCTCTGGTAAAGTCTCTGAAATATTAATGCAGGGAAGAGATAGAGTAGGGCTGCGTCCCCAATACCCTATTCTCTACATAGATCCCTATTGGCCTTGGTCAAAAGTAGTGGGCTGTGAGGGCAAAATAGTGTCATTTAGGATGCAGACTAGATCTGACGTAGCTCTCCAAGGATTCTGTTTCTGAGGAGGGTCGACCTTCTACTAATCACATGCAGATCTGACATGGAGATTGTTTGGTTTTGAATAACGTACTGAGTATACATACCAATTCATAGCTCAGTTCAGCCTCTACCAATTAGAACAGATCCCTGTTCAGCCTCTACCAATTAGATCATATCCCAGTTCAGCCTCTACCAATTAGAACAGATCCCTGTTCAGCCTCTACCAATTAGATCATATCCCAGTTCAGCCTCTACCAATTAGAACAGATCCCTGTTCAGCCTCTACCAATTAGATCAGATCCCTGTTCAGCCTCTACCAATTAGAACAGATCCCTGTTCAGTCTCTACCAATTAGATCATATCCCTGTTCAGCCTCTACCAATTAGATCATATCCCAGTTCAGCCTCTACCAATTAGATCATATCCCAGTTCAGCCTCTACCAATTAGATCAGATCCCTGTTCAGCCTCTACCAATTAGATCATATCCCAGTTCAGCCTCTACCAATTAGATCAGACCACTGTTCAGCCTCTACCAATTAGAACAGACCACTGTTCAGCCTCTACCAATTAGAACAGACCACTGTTCAGCCTCTACCAATTAGAACAGATCCCTGTTCAGCCTCTACCAATTAGATCAGATCCCTGTTCAGCCTCTACCAATTAGAACAGACCACTGTTCAGCCTCTACCAATTAGAACAGATCCCTGTTCAGCCTCTACCAATTAGATCAGATCCCTGTTCAGCCTCTACCAATTAGAACAGATCCCTGTTCAGCCTCTACCAATTAGAACAGATCCCAGTTCAGCCTCTACCAATTAGAACGGACCACTGTTCAGCCTCTACCAATTAGAACAGATCCCTGTTTAGCCTCTACCAATTAGATCAGATCCCTGTTCAGCCTCTACCAATTAGAACAGATCCCTGTTCAGCCTCTACCAATTAGAACAGATCCCTGTTCAGCCTCTACCAATTAGAACAGATCCCAGTTCAGCCTCTACCAATTAGAACAGATCCCTGTTCAGTCTCTACCAATTAGAACAGATCCCTGTTCAGCCTCTACCAATTAGAACAGACCACTGTTCAGCCTCTACCAATTAGATCAGATCCCTGTTCAGCCTCTACCAATTAGAACAGATCCCTGTTCAGCCTCTACCAATTAGAACAGACCACTGTTCAGCCGCTACCAATTAGATCATATCACTGTTCAGCCTCTACCAATTAGATCATATCCCTGTTCAGCCTCTACCAATTAGAACATATCCCAGTTCAGCCTCTACCAATTAGAACAGATCCCAGTTCAGGTTAGAATTATCTGAAGAACCCACTCTCCCTTGACACACTGTTGTTGACTGAAAAGCATGTATGTGTTATTGCAGTTGGTGGAACGATCTCTTTCTTGTTGATGTGGTCGAAGGTCTGACTGTCTCCCTGACTGTAACTCACATTGACACTGGGTCACTGTCTAGTATGACAAGTACAGGACTTATTGGACTTTCTCATGTCTGGTCTACAATGTTTTTCATGTGTCACCAAGGGTGCTATTGACTGTCAATGAGAATACTAACATGTGTAGATGCCATTGACTGTCAATGAGAATACTAACATGTGTAGATGCCATTGACTGTCAATGAGAATACTAACATGTGTAGATGCTATTGACTGTCAATGAGAATACTAACATGTGTAGATGCCATTGACTGTCAATGAGAATACTAACATGTGTAGATGCTATTGACTGTCAATGAGAATACTAACATGTGTAGATGCTATTGACTGCCAATGAGAATACTAACATGTGTAGATGCTATTGACTGCCAATGAGAATGTGAACACTAACATGTGTTTTTCTCTCCTCCTCTTCCTCATGTGGTGTTGTTGTTGCTGCCCTCCTCTTCCTCTTCAATAGGTAATGTGCTAACTTTATTCTTTAATATATCATTCCCTCACTCATTCATACAGACTAGAGACTGAAGATTTTATCAGAAGGTATACGGTACATTCTGAAAATGTTATTTTGAGGGGGGGTCCACATACTATATATATATATATATATATATATATATACAGTGCATTTGGAAAATATTCAGACCCCTTGACTTTTCCACATGTTGTTACGTTACAGCCTTATTCTAAAATGTATTAAATACATTGTTTCCCTCATCAATCTACACACAATACCCCGTAATGACATCACAATACCCCATAACGACATCACAATACCCCATAATGACATCACAATACCCCATAACAACATCACAATACCCCATAATGACATCACAATACCCCAAAATGACATCACAATACCACAATGACATCACAATACCCCATAATGACATCACAATACCCCATAACGACAAAAACAGGTTTTGAGAAATCTTTCTAAATTCCTAAAGTAATATTTAAAATAGGGAATTATCACATTTACTTAAATATTCAGACCCTTTACTCAGTACTTTGTTGAAGCACCTTTGGCAGCGATTACAGCCTTGAGTCTTCTTGGGTATGACGCTGCAAGCTTGGAACACCTGTATTTGGGGAATTTATCCCATTCTTTTCTGCAGATCCTCTCAAGCTCTGTCTGGTTGGATGGGGAGCGTTGCTGCACAGCTATTTTCAGGTCTCTCCAGAGATGTTCAATCAGGTTCAAGTCCAGGCTCTGGCTGGGCCACTCAAGGACATTCAGAGACTTGTCCCGAAGCCACTCCTGCGTTGCCTTGGCTGTGTGCTTAGGGTTGCTGTTCTGTTGGAAGGTGAACCTATGCCCCAGTCTGAGGTCCTGAGTGCTCTGGAGCAGGTTTTCACCAAGGATCTCTCTGTACTTTGCTCCGTTCATCTTTCCCTCGATCCTGACTAGTCTCCCAGTCCCTGCCTCTGAAAAACATCCCAACATCATGATTTGCCACCACCATGCTTCACTGTAGGGATGGTGCCAGGTTTCCTCCAGACATGATGCTTCCACCACCATGCTTCACTGTAGGGATGGTGCCAGGTTTCCTCCAGATGTGACGCTTGGCATTCAGGCCAACAAGTTAAATCTTGGTTTGATCAGACGGGAGAGTCCTTCAGGTGCCTTTTGACAAACTTCAAGCGGGCTGTCATGTGCCTTTTACTGAGGAGTGGCTTCTGTCTGGCCTGATTGGTGGAGTGCTGTAGAGATGGTTGTCATTCCCAAAATGTTCTCCCATTTCAATAGAGGAACTCTGGAACTCTGTCAGAGTGACCATCGGGTTCTTGGTCAACTCCCTGACGTCTTCCATTCAAGAATGATGGAAGCCACTGTGTTCTTGGGGACCTTCAATGCTGCAGAAATGTTTTGGTACCCTTCCCCAGATCTGTGCCTCAACTCAATCCTGTCTTGGCGCTCAACCTCATGACTTGGTTTTTGCTCTGACATGCACTGTCAACTGTGGAACCTTAGGTGTGTGCCTTTCCAAATCATGTCCAATCAATTTAATCTACCACAGGTGGACTCCAATCAAGTTGTAGAAACATCTCAAGGATGATCAATGGAAACAGGATGCACCTGAGCTCAATTTCGAGTCTCAAAGCAAAAAGTCTGAATACTTATGTAAATAAGGTATTTATGTTTATTATTTTTTAGAAATTGGCAAACTTTTCTAAAAACCTGTTTTTTGTGTGTACTTTTTTTTAAATAATACATTTTTTATTTTTAATAAATAATAAAATAATAAAAATGTGGAAAAAGTATCTGAGTACATAGGGTCTGAGTACATACTACTGCATGTAGAATCAGTCTGCTCTATGGGCCCTGGTCAAAGGCCTGCACTATGAAGGGAATAGGGGCCCTGGTCAAACTATGAAGGGAATAGGGGCCTGGTCAAAGACCTATATGAAGGGAATAGGGGCCCTGGTCAAAGACCTGCACTATGAAGGGAATAGGGGCCCTGGTCAAAGACCTGCACTATGAAGGGAATAGGGGCCCTGGTCAAAGGCCTGCACTATGTAGGGAATAGGGGGCCCTGGTCAAAGGCCTGCACTATGAAGGGAATAGGGGGCCCTGGTCAAAGACCTGCACTATGAAGGGAATAGGGGCCCTGGTCAAAGACCTGCACTATGAAGGGAATAGGGGCCCTGGTCAAAGACCTGCACTATGAAGGGAATAGGGGGCCCTGGTCAAAGACCTGCACTATGACGGGAATAGGGGGCCCTGGTCAAAGACCTGCACTATGACGGGAATAGGGGGCCCTGGTCAAAGACCTGCACTATGACGGGAATAGGGGCCCTGGTCAAAGACCTGCACTATGACGGGAATAGGGGCCCTGGTCAAAGACCTGCACTATGACGGAATAGGGGCCCTGGTCAAAGACCTGCACTATGAAGGGAATAGGGGCCCCTGGTCCCTGGTCAGGCCTGCACTATGAAGGGAATAGGGGCCCTGGTCAAAGGCCTGCACTATGAAGGGAATAGGGGCCCTGGTCAAAGACCTGCACTATGAAGGGAATAGGGGGCCCTGGTCAAAGACCTGCACTATGAAGGGAATAGGGGCCCTGGTCAAAGACCTGCACTATGAAGGGAATAGGGGCCCTGGTCAAAGACCTGCACTATGAAGGGAATAGGGGGCCCTGGTCAAAGACCTGCACTATGAAGGGAATAGGGGCCCTGGTCAAAGACCTGCACTATGACGGGAATAGGGGCCCTGGTCAAAGACCTGCACTATGACGGAATAGGGGGCCCTGGTCAAAGACCTGCACTATGACGGGAATAGGGGCCCTGGTCAAAGACCTGCACTATGACGGGAATAGGGGCCCTGGTCAAAGACCTGCACTATGACGGGAATAGGGGCCCTGGTCAAAGACCTGCACTATGAAGGGAATAGGGGCCCTGGTCAAAGGCCTGCACTATGAAGGGAATAGGGGCCCTGGTCAAAGACCTGCACTATGAAGGGAATAGGGGGCCCTGGTCAAAGACCTGCACTATGACGGGAATAGGGGCCCTGGTCAAAGACCTGCACTATGAAGGGAATAGGGGGCCCTGGTCAAAGACCTGCACTATGAAGGGAATAGGGGGCCCTGGTCAAAGACCTGCACTATGAAGGGAATAGGGGGCCCTGGTCAAAGACCTGCACTATGAAGGGAATAGGGGCCCTGGTCAAAGACCTGCACTATGACGGGAATAGGGGCCCTGGTCAAAGGCCTGCACTATGAAGGGAATAGGGGGCCCTGGTCAAAGACCTGCACTATGAAGGGAATAGGGTGCCCTAGTCAAAGACCTGCACTATGAAGGGAATAGGGGGCCCTGGTCAAAGACCTGCACTATAAAGGGAGTAGGCTTCCATTTAGGATGCATACCATTTGTAGGCGCCCTGCAAATCAGATGTCTGGTACATTATGTTACAGTACATTATGTCTGGTACATTATGTTACAGTACATTATGTTACAGTACATTATGTCTGGTACATTATGTCATGGTACATTATGTCATGGTACATTATGTTACAGTACATTATGTCTGGTACATTATGTTACAGTACATTATGTCTGGTACATTATGTTACAGTACATTATGTTACAGTACATTATGTCTGGTACATTATGTTACAGTACATTGTGTTACAGTACATTATGTCTGGTACATTATGTCATGGTACATTATGTTACAGTACATTATGTCTGGTACATTATGTTACAGTACATTGTGTTACAGTACATTATGTCTGGTACATTATATCATGACACATTATGTTACAGTACATTATGTAATGGTACATTATGTCTAGTACATTATATCATGACACATTATGTTACAGTACATTATGCAATGGTACATTATGTTACAGTACATTATGTAATGGTACATTATGTCACGGTACAGTATGTCTGGTACATTATGTCTGGTACATTATGTCTGGTACATTATGTTACAGTACATTATGTCTGGTACATTATGTCTGGTACATTATGTCTGGTACATTATATAATGGTACATTATGTCACGGTACATTATGTCTGGTACATTATGTCACGGTACATTATGTCTGGTACATTATGTTACAGTACATTATGTCTGGTACATTATGTTACAGTACATTATGTCTGGTACATTATGTTACAGTACATTATGTCTGGTACATTATGTCTGGTACATTATGTAATGGTACATTATGTCTGGTACATTATGTCTGGTACATTATGTAATGGTACATTATGTCACGGTACATTATGTCTGGTACATTATGTCACGGTACAGTATGTCTGGTACATTTGGACCTAGGTTACCCTGTGAGAAACAACTAACTATAACAACTTCCATATGAAAGCTCCTCCCCCTCAATGCACGCCACTCAGCTAAAATTACCATGGAGCCAAATGACTTTACGACGACAAACACCGGCTCGCATCTCAAATGGAACCCTATTCCCTATGTAGGGCCCTATGGGCCTGGGCAGATGTGGTGCACTAGATAGGGTATAGGCTGCCTTTTTGGACATATCATTTTTCTCTTTCACTAGTGTGGTGAAGGAGTGGAGCTGAGCTTTGACTCACAATTAGACAATCAGAGGAGACAGACAGACAGGATGTAAACCTGTCACTATACTTGGGAGGGAGGGGACACCATGCAGAGAGAGACCTCTGTATTAATCAGGGTTTGTTGTTCAAAGATAAAACTAAGGAGAACAGACATTTATTTTACACAGACAATTAAAGGCAGGCAGTTGGACAGAGAGACAGACATTTAAAGGCAGACAGTTGGACAGAGAGACAGACATTTAAAGGCAGACAGTTGGACAGAGAGACAGACATTTAAAGGCAGACAGTTGGAAAGGCAGACAGTTGGACAGAGAGACAGACATTTAAAGGCAGACAGTTGGACAGAGAGACAGACAATTAAAGGCAGACATTGGACAGAGAGACAGACATTTAAAGGCAGACAGTTGGACAGAGAGACAGACATTAAAGGCAGACAGTTTGGACAGAGAGACAGACATTTAAAGGCAGACAGTTGGACAGAGAGACAG
>NC_088220.1:90470156-90477656 GCF_036934945.1 Oncorhynchus masou masou | reverse complement strand
ATGCTGCATAATGCTGTATAAGGCTGCATAATGCTGTATAAGGCTGCATAAGGGCTTTAGAAGGCTGCACAAGGGCTGTATAAGGCTGCGTAAGGGCTGCATAAGGCTGTATAAGTGCTGTATGAGGCTGCATAAGGGCTGTATAAGGCTGTATAAGTGCTGTATGAGGCTGCATAAGGGCTGTATAAGGCTGCATAAGGGCTTTAGAAGGCTTATAAGGGCTGTATAAAGCTGCGTAAAGGCTGTATAAGGGCTGTATAAGGCTGTATAGGACTGTACAAGGCTGTGTAAGGCTATATACAACTGTATAAGGCTGTATACGGGCTGTATAAGGCTGTATAAGGCTGTATGAGACTGTATAAGGCTGTATAAGGCTGTATAAGGTGTGTAAGACTGTATAAGGTGTGTATAAGGCTGTATATACTGTATAAGGCTGTATAATGCTGTATACGACTGTATAAGGCTGTATAAGCGTCTGTATAAGGCTGTATAAGGCATGTGGAAGACTGTATAAGGCTGTATAAGTCTGCATAAGGCTGCATAAGGGCTGTATAAGTCTGTATAAGGCTGTATTATTCTGTATAAGCCTGTATAAGTCTGTATACGGCTGTATAAGGTGTGTATACGGCGTGTATAAGGCTGTATAAGTCTGTATAAGGCTGGTATAAGGCTGGTGGGTCTCTGTGTTTCTAAGGCCTGTATAAGGCTGTAGTAACCTGGTGGGTCTCTGTCTTTCTACAGAGGGTATAAACCTGGTGGGTCTCTGTGTTTCTACGGGGCCTGGTTACCGTAGTAACCTGGTGGGTCTCTGTGTTTCTACGGAGCCAGAGCACTGTAAGGCTGAACAGAGTGGGTTCTGGTTAGCTGTGGTAGATGTCTCAGTAGAATGGTTTTAGGAGTGTGAGACAGACAGGTAGGATGGTATAGGTCTCAGTAGAATGGTTTTAGGAGTGTGAGACAGACAGGTAGGATGGTAGATGACTGTAGAATGGTTTTTAGGAGTGTGGGACAGACAGGTAGGATGTTCTGGTAGAATGGTTTTAGGAGTGTGGAGGAAGTGTGGGTACAGACAGGTAGGATGGTAGAGGTCTCAGTAGAATGGTTTTAGGAGTGTGAGACAGACAGGTAGGATGGTAGATGTCTCAGTAGAATGGTTTTAGGAGTGTGAGACAGACAGGTAGGATGGTAGAGGTCTCAGTAGAATGGTTTTAGGAGTGTGGGACAGACAGGTAGGATGGTAGAGGTCTCAGTAGAATGGTTTTAGGAGTGTGAGACAGACAGGTAGGATGGTAGAGGTCTCAGTAGAATGGTTTTAGGAGTGTGGGACAGACAGGTAGGATGGTAGAGGTCTCAGTAGAATGGTTTGAGGAGTGTGAGACAGACAGGTAGGATGGTAGATGTCTCAGTAGAATGGTTTGGAACGGGGAAGGGAGGTGGGATTGATGGCAGAAAGAGTGACAGTCAGTCTGGTGTCTAGTTTTTCCCAGAGATATGGTGTCTGTCTTTCCCAAAGATATGGTGTCTCATCTTTCCCAAAGATATGGTGTCTAGTCTTTCCCAGCGATATGGTTTCTGTCTTTCCCAGAGATATGGTGTCTCATCTTTTCCAGAGATATTGTGTTGAGGGCTGACCTGACAGGACAGAGTGAGGGCTGACCAGACAGAACAGAGTATGGGCTTACCAGACAGGACAGAGTGAGGGCTGACCAGACAGGACAGAGTGATGTCCGGCCAGACAGAACAGAGTATGGGCTTACCAGACAGGACAGAGTGAGGGCTGACCAGACAGGACAGAGTGAGGGCTGACCAGACAGGACAGAGTGAGGGCTGACCGGACAGGACAGAGTGAGGGCTGACCAGACAGAACAGAGTGAGGGCTGACCAGACAGAACAGAGTGAGGGCTGACCAGACAGGACAGAGTGAGGGCTGACCAGACAGGACAGAGTGATTGCTGACCAGACAGGACAGAGTGATTGCTGACCGGACAGGACAGAGTGAGGACTGACCAGACAGGACAGAGTGAGGGCTGACCAGACAGGACAGAGTGAGGGCTGACCAGACAGGACAGAGTGAGGGCTGACCAGACAGGACAGAGTGATTGCTGACCAGACAGGACAGAGTGATTGCTGACCGGACAGGACAGAGTGAGGGCTGACCAGACAGGACAGAGTGAGGGCTGACCAGACAGGACAGAGTGAGGGCTGACCAGACAGGACAGACCAACCTGGAGAGACCATTCAGGACAGAGGTACTCTGCTAGTTCAGCATGATGCTGTGACTCCACACATAGCCAATTTGTTTGGATAAATTGTAAATATTTCATTCTTCCCATAATACAGGAAACAGCATACAACACAGCATAGTAGTAGTGAAATAATTAGAACTCAGTTTGAAGTAAAGAAAGAACAGGAGTCCAACAGAAAGGAAGACAATGGGGCTGCAACAGCAGAGACTGTGTTACAGTACTACACCATGGCGATGTATTGTCCTCCTGAATGACTAGAAACACAGAGTCCTGTTTAACTGGAAGGAGATCTGATCATGCCTCCATAGCAGTAGCCCCCCCCCCCCCCCCCATACACACACTCACACACATGCACACGCTAGAATGCTGTGGTTGCTATAGTGTCATCGGAATCTAAATAAATAATCCCAATGTGCACTTCATAACTGAGTCTTTCTCCATTACCTGTCCTGTCCTCACACTGCCCTCTTTCTCGTCCCTCTGGGGTGGAGCGGGACATATTTCAGCTGTGGAAAGACATGTCCCTGCTTGCTCTTACCTCTGCATGCTCCTAAGTTCCCACACACCACCCCTCCTTTCTCTCTCTCTCTCTCTCTCTCTCTCTCTCTCTCTCTCCCTCTCCCTCTCCCTCTCCCTCTCCCTCTCCCTCTCCCGCTCTCGCTCTCTCTCTCTCTGTCTCTCTCTCTATCTCTATCTCTAACTCTCCCTCTCTCCCTCTCTCCCTCTCTCCCTCTCTCCCTCTCTCCCTCTCTCTCTCTTTCTTTCTCTGTCTCTCTCTCCTTTCTCTCTCTCTCTCTCTCCCCCCTCTCTCTGCCTCTCTCTCTTTCCCTCCTCCCTCTCTCTCTCTCCCTTTCTCTCTCTCTCGCTCTCTCCCCCCCTCTCTCTCTCTCTCCCCATCTGTTCTCCTTTCTGTACTACATGCATATTACTTAGTTGTAGTTTTTGTCAAGTTCGTGTTATTGTCTTTCTTCCTCCTAAACTAAATGAAATAGCCTACCTCCATGTGTCATTGCCACAAACATAATGCTAAACAACATTGGGGGAAGGAGGGGGGGGGGTGTTCTGTTTAACCTATACAGAATACACACAGGTATGAATCATTGACAGAACAAACCGGATAATGACATGACAGCCAGTCAGAGCAGGAGACAATAGATCCTATTCATTTAGCCAACACTCCTGTTTCCTCAACTAACGGCTGTTGAACCCAGGCCAGGAGACAGGGAGAGGGAGAGGGAGAGGGAGAGGGAGAGGGAGAGGGAGAGGGAGAGGGAGAGGAGAGTGAGGAGTTAGAGGGAGAGGGAGAGGGAGAGGGAGAGAGAGGAGAGGGAGGAGGGAGAGGAGAGAGAGAGAGAGGGAGGGAGGGAGAGGAGAGGGAGAGGGAGGGTTAGAGGGAGAGGGAGAGGGAGAGGGAGAGAGAGAGGGAGGGAGGGAGTTAGGGAGTGGGAGAGAGGGAGAGGGAGGGAGAGAGAGAGGGGAGTTGGGGAGGGAGAGGGGAGAGTAAGAGGGAGAGGGAGAGGAGGAGTTAGAGGGGAGAGGGAGAGGAGAGAGGGAGAGAGGGAGGAGAGAGAGGGGGAGAGAGAGGGAGGAGAGAGAGGGAGAGAGAGAGAGGGAGAGGGAGAGGGAGGAGTTAGAGGGAGAGGGAGGGGATGAGTTAGAGGGAGAGGGAGAGGGAGAGGGAGAGAGAGGGAGAGGGAGAGGGAGGAGGAGTTAGAGGAGGGAGGAGGGAGGAGTTAGAGGGAGAGGGAGAGAGGGGGAGGGAGGGAGAGAGAGAGAGGGGAGGAGTTAGAGGGAGAGGGAGAGAGAGAGGGAGAGAGAGAGGGGGAGTAAGAGGGAGAGGGAGAGGGAGGAGTAAGAGGGAGAGGGAGGAGTAGGGAGGAGGGATGAGTTAGAGGGAGAAGGACGTCTCAGGTGTCAGAGAGAGAGGGGGAGGGAGAAAGTGAGGGAGGTCCTCTCTCTCTAGGAGAGAGAGGGTCTCAGGGGTCCTCTCTCTCTGGGAGGAGGAGAGAGAGAGAGAGTCCTCTCTAGGAGTGAGGTGTCCTCTCTGTCTGGGGTGTGTTGGAGTCTCAGGTGTCCTCTCTCTAGGAGAGAGAGAGTGTGTTGGTACCGGAGTCCTCTCTCTGGGAGTGTGTTGGTACCGTCTCAGGTGTCCTCTCTGTGGGGAGTGTGTTGGAGGGTGTTGGTATCGCTCAGGTGTCCTCTCTCTGGGAGGTGTTGGTACCGTCTCAGGTGTCCTCTCTCTCTAGGGAGTGTGTTGGTAGAGGGAGAGGGATGAGTTAGAGGGAGAGGGAGAGGGAGGAGTGTGTTGGTAGAGTGTGTTGGTACCGTCTCAGGGGTCCTCTCTCTCTGGGAGTGTGTTGGTACGTCTCAGAAGGAGTGTGTTGGTACCGTCTCAGGGTCCTCTCTCTCTGGGAGTGTGTTGGTATCGTCTCAGGTGTCCTCTCTCTGGAGAGAGGGAGTGTGTTGGTACCGAGGTGTCCTCTCTCTCTGGGAGTGACAGAGAGGGAGTGTGTTGGTACCGTCTCAGGTGTCCTCTCTCTCTGGAGAGTCTCAGGTGTCCTCTCTCTCTGGGAGTGTGTTGGTATCGTCTCAGGTGGGGAGTGTGTTGGTACTCTCAGGTGTCCTCTCTCTGGGAGTGTGTTGGAGGGTGTCCTCTCTCTCTAGAGGGTGTCCTTTCTCTCTGGGAGGTGAGAGTGTGTTGACAGAGTGTGTTGGTAGTCTCAGGTGTCCTTTCTCTCTGGGAAAGGGAGGGGAGTGTGTTGGTAGAGTGGTTGGTATCGTCTCAGGTGTCTCTCTCTGGGAGTGAGTTGACAGAGAGGGAGACCGTCTCAAGGGTGTTGGTAGGAGGGAGGAGGGGGAGAGAGTCCTCTCTCTGGGAGAAGTGTGTTGGTACCGTCTCAGGTGTCCTCTCTCTCTAAAGGTGTAGAAGGTGTCCTCTCTCTCTGGAGAGAAAGGTACTTATTCTGTCCTTGGTTCAGATGTTTGGATGTCCATCTATGTGTGTTGGTACCGTGGGAGTGTGTTGGTATCGTCTCAGGTGTGTCTCTGTCTCTCTGTCTGGGAGTGTGTTGGTACCGTCTCAGATGTCCTCTCTCTCTGGGTGTCCTCTCTCTCTAGGAGTGTGTTGGTACCGTCTCAGATGTCTCAGTGTGTGTCCTCAGGTGTCCTCTCTCTCTGGGAGTGTGTTGGTACCTCAGGTGTCCTCAGTGTGTCCTCTCAGGTGTCCTCTCTCTGGGAGTGTGTTGGTACCGTCTCAGGTGTCCTCAGGAGTGTGTTGGTACCTCTCAGGTGTCCTCTCTCTGGGAGTGTCCTCTCTCTCTCTGTGTTGGTATCGTGTCTCAGGTGTCCTCTCTCTCTGGGAGTGTGTTGGTACCGTCTCAGTGTGTCCTCTCAGGTGTCTCTCTCTGGGAGTGTGTTGGTATCGTCTCAGGTGTCTAGGAGTGTGTTGGTACTCTGTCCTCTCTCTGGGAGTGTGTTGGTACCGGTCTCAGGTGTCCTCTGTCTCTCTGGGGAGTGTGTTGGTACCATCTCAGGTGTGTTGGTATCCTCAGGTGTCCTCTCTAGGGAGTGTGTTGGTACCGGTGTCCAGGAGTGTGTTGGTACCCTGTCCTCTCTCTAGGAGTGTGTTGGTATCGTCTCAGGTGTCCTCTCTCTCTGGGAGTGTGTTGGTACCGTCTCAGGTGTCCTCTCTCTCTAGGAGTGTGTTGGTACCGTCTCAGGTGTCCTCTCTCTCTGGGAGTGTGTTGGTACCGTCTCAGGTGTCCTCTCTCTCTGGGAGTGTGTTGGTACCGTCTCAGGTGTCCTCTCTCTGGGAGTGTGTTGGTACCGTCTCAGGTGTCCTCTCTCTCTAGGAGTGTGTTGGTATCGTCAGGTCAGTGTGTCCTCTCAGGTGTCTCTCTCTGGGAGTGTGTTGGTACCGTCTCAGGTGTCTCAGTGTGTCCTCAGGTGTCTCTCTCTCTGGGAGTGTGTTGGTAGGTGTCCTCGTCTCAGGTGTGTGTTGGTACCTCAGGTGTCTCTCTCTGGGAGTGTGTTGGTACCTCAGGTCCTCAGGTGTCCTCTCAGATGTCTCTGGGAGTGTGTTGGTACCGTCTCAGTGTCTCAGTGTGTTGGTACCGTCTCAGGTGTCTCTCTGGGAGTGTGTTGGTAGGTGTCCTCTCTCTCTGGGAGTGTGTTGGTACTCTCAGGTGTCCTCTCTCTCTGGGAGTGTGTTGGTACCGTCTCAGGTGTCCTCTCTCTCTAGGAGGTGTTGGTAGTGGTGTCCTGGGAGTGTGTTGGTACCTCAGGTGTCTCTCTCTCTGGGAGATGTCAGGTGTCCTCTCTCTCTGGGAGTGTGTTGGTACCGTCTCAGGTGTCCTCTCTCTGGGAGTGTGTTGGTATGTCCTCTCTCTCTGGGAGTGTGGTACCGTCTCAGGTGTCCTCTCTCTCTGGAGTGTGTTGGTACCGTCTCAGGTGTCCTCTCTCTGGGAGTGTGTTGGTACTCGTCTCAGAGATGTCCTCTGGGGAGTGTGTTGGTATCGTCTCAGGTGTCCTCTCTCTCTGGGAGTGTGTTGGTATCGTCTCAGGTGTCCTCTCTCTCTGGGAGTGTGTTGGTACCGTCTCAGGTGTCCTCTCTCTCTAGGAGTGTGTTGGTACCGTCTCAGATGTCCTCTCTCTCTAGGAGTGTGTTGGTACCGTCTCAGGTGTCCTCTCTCTCTAGGAGTGTGTTGGTACCGTCTCAGGTGTCCTCTCTCTCTGGGAGTGTGTTGCTATCGTCTCAGGTGTCCCTACAGACTGGCAGGTCATGGTAGGTGGTTCTCCCTCCTTCAGTCAGAGACGAGACATAGGGAGGCCCAGGGATGCCCAGGGAGGCCCAGCGAGGCGTGGGTGTGTACGTACAGCTGGCAGACCAGACAGTGTTGTTTCTGGGGTCTGTACCGTCCCATCGTGACCATTTAGCGGTTTGTGAAATGTGTAGCAATTACATTGAGGGAACATGGTTGACCACACCCCCTCTCCCTCTCTCCCTCTCTCTCTCTCCCTTTCTCTCTCTCTCTCTCTCTCTCTCTGCCTCTCTCTCTCTCTCTCTCTCTCCTCTCTGTCTGCCTCTCTGTTGTTTCTGGGGTCTGTACCGTCTCTCTCTCTCTCTTTCTCTCTTTCTCTCTCTCTCTCTCTCTCTCTTCCTCTCTGTCTCTGCCTCTGCCTCTGCCTCTCTCTCTCTGTGTTGACTCTCTCTTCCTCTCTGCTCTCTCTCTTTCTCTGTCTTTCTCTCACAATT
>NC_088220.1:90375156-90465156 GCF_036934945.1 Oncorhynchus masou masou | reverse complement strand
TCCTGCACATTTGAAACAGGTTGGGGTTATTAAATACATGTAGCAATTCCAGTTTACTGTCACTTCTTTACAGTCCGAGGACAGTTTATCTGTCACTTCTTTACAGTCTGAGGACAGTTTATCTGTCACTTCTTTACAGTCTGAGGACAGTTTATCTGTCACTTTACAGTCTGAGGACAGTTTATCTGTCACTTTACAGTCTGAGGACAGTTTATCTGTCACTTTACAGTCTGAGGACAGTTTATCTGTCACTTCTTTACAGTCTGAGGACAGTTTATCTGTCACTTCTTTACAGTCTGAGGACAGTTTATCTGTCACTTCAGTCTGAGGACAGTTTATCAGTCTGAGGACAGTTTATCTGTCACTTCTTTACAGTCTGAGGACAGTTTATCTGTCACTTCTTTACAGTCTGAGGACAGTTTATCTGTCACTTCTTTACAGTCTGAGGACAGTTTATCTGTCACTTCTTTACAGTCTGAGGACAGTTTATCTGTCACTTCTTTACAGTCTGAGGACAGTTTATCTGTCACTTTACAGTCTGAGGACAGTTTATCTGTCACTTCTTTACAGTCTGAGGACAGTTTATCTGTCACTTCTTTACAGTCTGAGGACAGTTTATCTGTCACTTTACAGTCTGAGGACAGTTTATCTGTCACTTCTTTACAGTCTGAGGACAGTTTATCTGTCACTTCAGTTTTACAGTCTGAGGACAGTTTATCTGTCACTTCTTTACAGTCTGAGGACAGTTTATCTGTCACTTTACAGTCTGAGTCTGACAGTTTATCTGTCACTTTACAGTCTGAGGACAGTTTATCTGTCACTTTACAGTCTGAGGACAGTTTATCCGTCACTTCTTTACAGTCTGAGGACAGTTTATCTGTCACTTCTTTACAGTCTGAGGACAGTTTATCCGTCACTTCTTTACAGTCTGAGGACAGTTTATCCGTCACTTCTTTACAGTCTGAGGACAGTTTATCTGTCACTTTACAGTCTGAGGACAGTTTATCTGTCACTTTACAGTCTGAGGACAGTTTATCTGTCACTTTACAGTCTGAGGACAGTTTATCCGTCACTTTACAGTCTGAGGACAGTTTATCTGTCACTTCTTTACAGTCTGAGGACAGTTTATCTGTCACTTCTTTACAGTCTGAGGACAGTTTATCTGTCACTTCTTTACAGTCTGAGGAAAGTTTATCTGTCACTTCTTTACAGTCTGAGGACAGTTTATATGTCACTTTACAGTCTGAGGACAGTTTATCTGTCACTTTACAGTCTGAGGACAGTTTATCTGTCACTTCTTTACAGTCCGAGGACAGTTTATCTGTCACTTTACAGTCCGAGGACAGTTTATCTGTCACTTCTTTACAGTCCGAGGACAGTTTATCTGTCACTTCTTTACAGTCTGAGGACAGTTTATCTGTCACTTCTTTACAGTCTGAGGACAGTTTATCTGTCACTTCTTTACAGTCTGAGGACAGTTTATCTGTCACTTCTTTACAGTCTGAGGACAGTTTATCCTGTCACTTTACAGTCTGAGGACAGTTTATCTGTCACTTTACAGTCTGAGGACAGTTCATCTGTCACTTCTTTACAGTCTGAGGACAGTTTATCTGTCACTTCTTTACAGTCTGAGGACAGTTTATCTGTCACTTCTTTACAGTCTGAGGACAGTTTATCCGTCACTTTACAGTCTGAGGACAGTTTATCTGTCACTTCTTTACAGTCTGAGGACAGTTTATCTGTCACTTCTTTACAGTCTGAGGACAGTTTATCTGTCACTTTACAGTCTGAGGACAGTTTATCTGTCACTTTACAGTCTGAGGACAGTTTATCTGTCACTTTACAGTCTGAGGACAGTTTATCTGTCACTTTACAGTCTGAGGACAGTTTATCTGTCACTTTACAGTCTGAGGACAGTTTATCTGTCACTTCTTTACAGTGTGAGGACAGTTTATCTGTCACTTTACAGTCTGAGGACAGTTTATCTGTCACTTCTTTACAGTCTGAGGACAGTTTATCTGTCACTTTACAGTCTGAGGACAGTTTATCTGTCACTTTACAGTCTGAGGACAGTTTATCTGTCACTTTACAGTCTGAGGACAGTTTATCTGTCACTTTACAGTCTGAGGACAGTTTATCTGTCACTTCTTTACAGTCTGAGGACAGTTTATCTGTCACTTTACAGTCTGAGGACAGTTTATCTGTCACTTCTTTACAGTCTGAGGACAGTTTATCTGTCACTTTACAGTCTGAGGACAGTTTATCTGTCACTTCTTTACAGTCTGAGGACAGTTTATCTGTCACTTCTTTACAGTCTGAGGACAGTTTATCCGTCACTTTACAGTCTGAGGACAGTTTATCTGTCACTTCTTTACAGTCTGAGGACAGTTTATCTGTCACTTCTTTACAGTCTGAGGACAGTTTATCTGTCACTTTACAGTCTGAGGACAGTTTATCTGTCACTTCTTTACAGTCTGAGGACAGTTTATCTGTCACTTTACAGTCTGAGGACAGTTTATCTGTCACTTCTTTACAGTCTGAGGACAGTTTATCTGTCACTTTACAGTCTGAGGACAGTTTATCTGTCACTTCTTTACAGTCTGAGGACAGTTTATCTGTCACTTTACAGTCTGAGGACAGTTTATCTGTCACTTTACAGTCTGATGACAGTTTATCTGTCACTTTACAGTCTGAGGACAGTTTATCTGTCACTTCTTTACAGTCTGAGGACAGTTTATCTGTCACTTCTTTACAGTCTGAGGACAGTTTATCTGTCACTTTACAGTCTGAGGACAGTTTATCTGTCACTTCTTTACAGTCTGAGGACAGTTTATCTGTCACTTTACAGTCTGAGGACAGTTTATCTGTCACTTCTTTACAGTCCGAGGACAGTTTATCTGTCACTTCTTTACAGTCTGAGGACAGTTTATCTGCCACTTTACAGTCTGAGGACAGTTTATCTGTCACTTCTTTACAGTCTGAGGACAGTTTATCTGTCACTTCTTTACAGTCCGAGGACAGTTTATCTGTCACTTCTTTACAGTCTGAGGACAGTTTATCTGTCACTTCTTTACAGTCTGAGGACAGTTTATCTGTCACTTCTTTACAGTCCGAGGACAGTTTATCTGTCACTTCTTTACAGTCTGAGGACAGTTTATCTGTCACTTCTTTACAGTCTGAGGACAGTTTATCTGTCACTTTACAGTCTGAGGACAGTTTATCTGTCACTTTACAGTCTGAGGACAGTTTATCTGTCACTTTACAGTCTGAGGACAGTTTATCTGTCACTTTACAGTCTGAGGACAGTTTATCTGTCACTTTACAGTCTGAGGACAGTTTATCTGTCACTTCTTTACAGTCTGAGGACAGTTTATCTGTCACTTCTTTACAGTCTGAGGACAGTTTATCTGTCACTTCTTTACAGTCTGAGGACAGTTTATCTGTCACTTCTTTACAGTCTGAGGACAGTTTATCTGTCACTTCTTTACAGTCTGAGGACAGTTTATCTGTCACTTCTTTACAGTCTGAGGACAGTTTATCTGTCACTTCTTTACAGTCTGAGGACAGTTTATCTGTCACTTTACAGTCTGAGGACAGTTTATCTGTCACTTCTTTACAGTCCGAGGACAGTTTATCTGTCACTTCTTTACAGTCTGAGGACAGTTTATCTGTCACTTTACAGTCCGAGGACAGTTTATCTGTCACTTCTTTACAGTCTGAGGACAGTTTATCTGTCACTTCTTTACAGTCTGAGGACAGTTTATCTGTCACTTCTTTACAGTCTGAGGACAGTTTATCTGTCACTTTACAGTCTGAGGACAGTTTATCTGTCACTTTACAGTCTGAGGACAGTTTATCTGTCACTTTACAGTCTGAGGACAGTTTATCCGTCACTTCTTTACAGTCTGAGGACAGTTTATCTGTCACTTCTTTACAGTCTGAGGACAGTTTATCCGTCACTTCTTTACAGTCTGAGGACAGTTTATCCGTCACTTCTTTACAGTCTGAGGACAGTTTATCTGTCACTTTACAGTCTGAGGACAGTTTATCTGTCACTTTACAGTCTGAGGACAGTTTATCTGTCACTTTACAGTCTGAGGACAGTTTATCCGTCACTTTACAGTCTGAGGACAGTTTATCTGTCACTTCTTTACAGTCTGAGGACAGTTTATCTGTCACTTCTTTACAGTCTGAGGACAGTTTATCTGTCACTTCTTTACAGTCTGAGGAAAGTTTATCTGTCACTTCTTTACAGTCTGAGGACAGTTTATATGTCACTTTACAGTCTGAGGACAGTTTATCTGTCACTTTACAGTCTGAGGACAGTTTATCTGTCACTTTACAGTCTGAGGACAGTTTATCTGTCACTTCTTTACAGTCCGAGGACAGTTTATCTGTCACTTTACAGTCCGAGGACAGTTTATCTGTCACTTCTTTACAGTCCGAGGACAGTTTATCTGTCACTTCTTTACAGTCTGAGGACAGTTTATCTGTCACTTCTTTACAGTCTGAGGACAGTTTATCTGTCACTTCTTTACAGTCTGAGGACAGTTTATCTGTCACTTCTTTACAGTCTGAGGACAGTTTATCCTGTCACTTTACAGTCTGAGGACAGTTTATCTGTCACTTTACAGTCTGAGGACAGTTTATCTGTCACTTCTTTACAGTCTGAGGACAGTTTATCTGTCACTTCTTTACAGTCTGAGGACAGTTTATCTGTCACTTCTTTACAGTCTGAGGACAGTTTATCCGTCACTTTACAGTCTGAGGACAGTTTATCTGTCACTTCTTTACAGTCTGAGGACAGTTTATCTGTCACTTCTTTACAGTCTGAGGACAGTTTATCTGTCACTTTACAGTCTGAGGACAGTTTATCTGTCACTTTACAGTCTGAGGACAGTTTATCTGTCACTTTACAGTCTGAGGACAGTTTATCTGTCACTTTACAGTCTGAGGACAGTTTATCTGTCACTTTACAGTCTGAGGACAGTTTATCTGTCACTTCTTTACAGTGTGAGGACAGTTTATCTGTCACTTTACAGTCTGAGGACAGTTTATCTGTCACTTCTTTACAGTCTGAGGACAGTTTATCTGTCACTTTACAGTCTGAGGACAGTTTATCTGTCACTTTACAGTCTGAGGACAGTTTATCTGTCACTTTACAGTCTGAGGACAGTTTATCTGTCACTTTACAGTCTGAGGACAGTTTATCTGTCACTTCTTTACAGTCTGAGGACAGTTTATCTGTCACTTTACAGTCTGAGGACAGTTTATCTGTCACTTCTTTACAGTCTGAGGACAGTTTATCTGTCACTTTACAGTCTGAGGACAGTTTATCTGTCACTTCTTTACAGTCTGAGGACAGTTTATCTGTCACTTCTTTACAGTCTGAGGACAGTTTATCCGTCACTTTACAGTCTGAGGACAGTTTATCTGTCACTTCTTTACAGTCTGAGGACAGTTTATCTGTCACTTCTTTACAGTCTGAGGACAGTTTATCTGTCACTTTACAGTCTGAGGACAGTTTATCTGTCACTTCTTTACAGTCTGAGGACAGTTTATCTGTCACTTTACAGTCTGAGGACAGTTTATCTGTCACTTCTTTACAGTCTGAGGACAGTTTATCTGTCACTTTACAGTCTGAGGACAGTTTATCTGTCACTTCTTTACAGTCTGAGGACAGTTTATCTGTCACTTTACAGTCTGAGGACAGTTTATCTGTCACTTTACAGTCTGATGACAGTTTATCTGTCACTTTACAGTCTGAGGACAGTTTATCTGTCACTTCTTTACAGTCTGAGGACAGTTTATCTGTCACTTCTTTACAGTCTGAGGACAGTTTATCTGTCACTTTACAGTCTGAGGACAGTTTATCTGTCACTTCTTTACAGTCTGAGGACAGTTTATCTGTCACTTTACAGTCTGAGGACAGTTTATCTGTCACTTCTTTACAGTCTGAGGACAGTTTATCTGTCACTTCTTTACAGTCCGAGGACAGTTTATCTGTCACTTCTTTACAGTCTGAGGACAGTTTATCTGCCACTTTACAGTCTGAGGACAGTTTATCTGTCACTTCTTTACAGTCTGAGGACAGTTTATCTGTCACTTCTTTACAGTCCGAGGACAGTTTATCTGTCACTTCTTTACAGTCTGAGGACAGTTTATCTGTCACTTCTTTACAGTCTGAGGACAGTTTATCTGTCACTTCTTTACAGTCCGAGGACAGTTTATCTGTCACTTCTTTACAGTCTGAGGACAGTTTATCTGTCACTTCTTTACAGTCTGAGGACAGTTTATCTGTCACTTTACAGTCTGAGGACAGTTTATCTGTCACTTTACAGTCTGAGGACAGTTTATCTGTCACTTTACAGTCTGAGGACAGTTTATCTGTCACTTTACAGTCTGAGGACAGTTTATCTGTCACTTTACAGTCTGAGGACAGTTTATCTGTCACTTCTTTACAGTCTGAGGACAGTTTATCTGTCACTTCTTTACAGTCTGAGGACAGTTTATCTGTCACTTTTTACAGTCTGAGGACAGTTTATCTGTCACTTCTTTACAGTCTGAGGACAGTTTATCTGTCACTTTACAGTCTGAGGACAGTTTATCTGTCACTTCTTTACAGTCTGAGGACAGTTTATCTGTCACTTTACAGTCTGAGGACAGTTTATCTGTCACTTCTTTACAGTCTGAGGACAGTTTATCCTGTCACTTCTTTACAGTCTGAGGACAGTTTATCTGTCACTTATTTACAGTCTGATGACAGTTTATCTGTCACTTTACAGTCTGAGGACAGTTTATCTGTCACTTATTTACAGTCTGAGGACAGTTTATCTGTCACTTTACAGTCTGAGGACAGTTTATCTGTCACTTTACAGTCTGAGGACATTTTATCTGTCACTTCTTTACAGTCTGAGGACAGTTTATCTGTCACTTTACAGTCTGAGGACAGTTTATCTGTCACTTCTTTACAGTCTGATGACAGTTTATCTGTCACTTTACAGTCTGAGGACAGTTTATCTGTCACTTTACAGTCCGAGGACAGTTTATCTGTCACTTTACAGTCTGAGGACAGTTTATCTGTCACTTCTTTACAGTCTGAGGACAGTTTATCTGTCACTTCTTTACAGTCCGAGGACAGTTTATCTGTCACTTCTTTACAGTCTGAGGACAGTTTATCTGTCACTTCTTTACAGTCTGAGGACAGTTTATCCGTCACTTTACAGTCTGAGGACAGTTTATCTGTCACTTCTTTACAGTCTGAGGACAGTTTATCTGTCACTTCTTTACAGTCTGAGGACAGTTTATCTGTCACTTTACAGTCTGAGGACAGTTTATCTGTCACTTCTTTACAGTCTGAGGACAGTTTATCTGTCACTTTACAGTCTGAGGACAGTTTATCCGTCACTTTACAGTCTGAGGACAGTTTATCTGTCACTTTACAGTCTGAGGACAGTTTATCTGTCACTTCTTTACAGTCTGAGGACAGTTTATCTGTCACTTCTTTACAGTCTGAGGACAGTTTATCTGTCACTTCTTTACAGTCTGAGGACAGTTTATCTGTCACTTCTTTACAGTCTGAGGACAGTTTATCTGTCACTTTACAGTCTGAGGACAGTTTATCTGTCACTTTACAGTCTGAGGACAGTTTATCTGTCACTTCTTTACAGTCTGAGGACAGTTTATCTGTCACTTTACAGTCTGAGGACAGTTTATCTGTCACTTTACAGTCTGAGGACAGTTTATCTGTCACTTTACAGTCTGAGGACAGTTTATCTGTCACTTCTTTACAGTCTGAGGACAGTTTATCTGTCACTTCTTTACAGTCTGAGGACAGTTTATCTGTCACTTCTTTACAGTCTGAGGACAGTTTATCTGTCACTTCTTTACAGTCTGAGGACAGTTTATCTGTCACTTTACAGTCTGAGGACAGTTTATCTGTCACTTTACAGTCTGAGGACAGTTTATCTGTCACTTCTTTACAGTCTGAGGACAGTTTATCTGTCACTTTACAGTCTGAGGACAGTTTATCCGTCACTTTACAGTCTGAGGACAGTTTATCTGTCACTTTACAGTCTGAGGACAGTTTATCTGTCACTTCTTTACAGTCTGAGGACAGTTTATCTGTCACTTCTTTACAGTCTGATGACAGTTTATCTGTCACTTTACAGTCTGAGGACAGTTTATCTGTCACTTCTTTACAGTCTGAGGACAGTTTATCTGTCACTTCTTTACAGTCTGAGGACAGTTTATCTGTCACTTCTTTACAGTCTGAGGACAGTTTATCTGTCTGAGGACAGTTTATCTGTCACTTCTTTACAGTCTGAGGACAGTTTATCTGTCACTTCTTTACAGTCTGAGGACAGTTTATCTGTCACTTTACAGTCTGAGGACAGTTTATCTGTCACTTCTTTACAGTCTGAGGACAGTTTATCTGTCACTTTACAGTCTGAGGACAGTTTATCTGTCACTTCTTTACAGTCTGAGGACAGTTTATCTGTCACTTTACAGTCTGAGGACAGTTTATCTGTCACTTTTTACAGTCTGAGGACAGTTTATCTGTCACTTTACAGTCTGAGGACAGTTTATCTGACTTTACAGTCTGATGACAGTTTATCTGTCACTTTACAGTCTGAGGACAGTTTATCTGTCACTTCTTTACAGTCTGAGGACAGTTTATCTGTCACTTCTTTACAGTCTGAGGACAGTTTATCTGTCACTTTACAGTCTGAGGACAGTTTATCTGTCACTTCTTTACAGTCTGAGGACAGTTTATCTGTCACTTTACAGTCTGAGGACAGTTTATCTGTCACTTCTTTACAGTCTGAGGACAGTTTATCTGTCACTTCTTTACAGTCTGAGGACAGTTTATCTGTCACTTCTTTACAGTCTGAGGACAGTTTATCTGTCACTTTACAGTCTGAGGACAGTTTATCTGTCACTTTACAGTCTGAGGACAGTTTATCTGTCACTTCTTTACAGTCTGAGGACAGTTTATCTGTCACTTTACAGTCTGAGGACAGTTTATCTGTCACTTCTTTACAGTCTGAGGACAGTTTATCTGTCACTTCTTTACAGTCTAATGACAGTTTATCTGTCACTTCTTTACAGTCTGAGGACAGTTTATCTGTCACTTCTTTACAGTCTGAGGACAGTTTATCTGTCACTTCTTTACAGTCCGAGGACAGTTTATCTGTCACTTCTTTACAGTCTGAGGACAGTTTATCTGTCACTTCTTTACAGTCCGAGGACAGTTTATCTGTCACTTCTTTACAGTCTGAGGACAGTTTATCTGTCACTTCTTTACAGTCCGAGGACAGTTTATCTGTCACTTCTTTACAGTCTGAGGACAGTTTATCTGTCACTTCTTTACAGTCTGAGGACAGTTTATCTGTCACTTCTTTACAGTCTGAGGACAGTTTATCTGTCACTTCTTTACAGTCTGAGGACAGTTTATCTGTCACTTTACAGTCTGAGGACATTTTATCTGTCACTTCTTTACAGTCTGAGGACAGTTTATCTGTCACTTTACAGTCCGAGGACAGTTTATCTGTCACTTCTTTACAGTCTGATGACAGTTTATCTGTCACTTTACAGTCTGAGGACAGTTTATCTGTCACTTCTTTACAGTCTGAGGACAGTTTATCTGTCACTTCTTTACAGTCCGAGGACAGTTTATCTGTCACTTCTTTACAGTCTGAGGACAGTTTATCTGTCACTTCTTTACAGTCTGAGGACAGTTTATCTGTCACTTCTTTACAGTCTGAGGACAGTTTATCTGTCACTTCTTTACAGTCTGAGGACAGTTTATCTGTCACTTCTTTACAGTCTGAGGACAGTTTATCTGTCACTTCTTTACAGTCTGAGGACAGTTTATCTGTCACTTTACAGTCTGAGGACAGTTTATCTGTCACTTCTTTACAGTCTGAGGACAGTTTATCTGTCACTTTACAGTCCGAGGACAGTTTATCTGTCACTTTACAGTCTGATGACAGTTTATCTGTCACTTTACAGTCTGAGGACAGTTTATCTGTCACTTTACACTCTGAGGACAGTTTATCTGTCACTTCTTTACAGTCTGATGACAGTTTATCTGTCACTTCTTTACAGTCTGAGGACAGTTTATCCTGTCACTTTACAGTCTGAGGACAGTTTATCTGTCACTTTACAGTCTGATGACAGTTTATCTGTCACTTTACAGTCCGAGGACAGTTTATCTGTCACTTCTTTACAGTCCGAGGACAGTTTATCTGTCACTTCTTTACAGTCTGAGGACAGTTTATCTGTCACTTTACAGTCTGAGGACAGTTTATCTGTCACTTCTTTACAGTCTGAGGACAGTTTATCTGTCACTTTACAGTCTGAGGACAGTTTATCTGTCACTTTACAGTCCGAGGACAGTTTATCTGTCACTTTACAGTCTGAGGACAGTTTATCTGTCACTTTACAGTCCGAGGACAGTTTATCTGTCACTTTACAGTCTGAGGACAGTTTATCTGTCACTTTACAGTCTGAGGACAGTTTATCTGTCACTTCTTTACAGTCTGAGGACAGTTTATCTGTCACTTTACAGTCTGATGACAGTTTATCTGTCACTTTACAGTCCGAGGACAGTTTATCTGTCACTTCTTTACAGTCTGATGACAGTTTATCTGTCACTTTACAGTCTGAGGACAGTTTATCTGTCACTTCTTTACAGTCTGAGGACAGTTTATCTGTCACTTCTTTACAGTCTGATGACAGTTTATCTGTCACTTTACAGTCTGAGGACAGTTTATCTGTCACTTCTTTACAGTCTGAGGACAGTTTATCTGTCACTTCTTTACAGTCTGAGGACAGTTTATCTGTCACTTCTTTACAGTCTGAGGACAGTTTATCCGTCACTTTACAGTCTGAGGACAGTTTATCTGTCACTTCTTTACAGTCTGAGGACAGTTTATCTGTCACTTCTTTACAGTCTGAGGACAGTTTATCTGTCACTTTACAGTCTGAGGACAGTTTATCTGTCACTTCTTTACAGTCTGAGGACAGTTTATCTGTCACTTTACAGTCTGAGGACAGTTTATCTGTCACTTCTTTACAGTCTGAGGACAGTTTATCTGTCACTTTACAGTCTGAGGACAGTTTATCTGTCACTTCTTTACAGTCTGAGGACAGTTTATCTGTCACTTTACAGTCTGAGGACAGTTTATCTGTCACTTTACAGTCTGATGACAGTTTATCTGTCACTTTACAGTCTGAGGACAGTTTATCTGTCACTTCTTTACAGTCTGAGGACAGTTTATCTGTCACTTCTTTACAGTCTGAGGACAGTTTATCTGTCACTTTACAGTCTGAGGACAGTTTATCTGTCACTTCTTTACAGTCTGAGGACAGTTTATCTGTCACTTTACAGTCTGAGGACAGTTTATCTGTCACTTCTTTACAGTCTGAGGACAGTTTATCTGTCACTTCTTTACAGTCCGAGGACAGTTTATCTGTCACTTCTTTACAGTCTGAGGACAGTTTATCTGCCACTTTACAGTCTGAGGACAGTTTATCTGTCACTTTACAGTCTGAGGACAGTTTATCTGTCACTTCTTTACAGTCTGAGGACAGTTTATCTGTCACTTTACAGTCTGAGGACAGTTTATCTGTCACTTCTTTACAGTCTGAGGACAGTTTATCTGTCACTTCTTTACAGTCCGAGGACAGTTTATCTGTCACTTCTTTACAGTCTGAGGACAGTTTATCTGTCACTTCTTTACAGTCTGAGGACAGTTTATCTGTCACTTTACAGTCTGAGGACAGTTTATCTGTCACTTCTTTACAGTCTGAGGACAGTTTATCTGTCACTTCTTTACAGTCCGAGGACAGTTTATCTGTCACTTCTTTACAGTCTGAGGACAGTTTATCTGCCACTTTACAGTCTGAGGACAGTTTATCTGTCACTTTACAGTCTGAGGACAGTTTATCTGTCACTTCTTTACAGTCTGAGGACAGTTTATCTGTCACTTTACAGTCTGAGGACAGTTTATCTGTCACTTCTTTACAGTCTGAGGACAGTTTATCTGTCACTTCTTTACAGTCCGAGGACAGTTTATCTGTCACTTCTTTACAGTCTGAGGACAGTTTATCTGTCACTTCTTTACAGTCTGAGGACAGTTTATCTGTCACTTCTTTACAGTCCGAGGACAGTTTATCTGTCACTTTTTACAGTCTGAGGACAGTTTATCTGTCACTTCTTTACAGTCCGAGGACAGTTTATCTGTCACTTCTTTACAGTCTGAGGACAGTTTATCTGTCACTTCTTTACAGTCTGATGACAGTTTATCTGTCACTTTACAGTCTGAGGACAGTTTATCTGTCACTTCTTTACAGTCCGAGGACAGTTTATCTGTCACTTCTTTACAGTCTGAGGACAGTTTATCTGTCACTTCTTTACAGTCTGAGGACAGTTTATCTGTCACTTCTTTACAGTCTGAGGACAGTTTATCTGTCACTTCTTTACAGTCTGAGGACAGTTTATCTGTCACTTCTTTACAGTCTGAGGACAGTTTATCTGTCACTTCTTTACAGTCTGAGGACAGTTTATCTGTCACTTTACAGTCCGAGGACAGTTTATCTGTCACTTTACAGTCTGATGACAGTTTATCTGTCACTTTACAGTCTGAGGACAGTTTATCTGTCACTTTACACTCTGAGGACAGTTTATTTGTCACTTCTTTACAGTCTGATGACAGTTTATCTGTCACTTCTTTACAGTCTGAGGACAGTTTATCTGTCACTTCTTTACAGTCTGAGGACAGTTTATCTGTCACTTTACAGTCTGAGGACAGTTTATCTGTCACTTTTTACAGTCTGAGGACAGTTTATCTGTCACTTTACAGTCCGAGGACAGTTTATCTGTCACTTTACAGTCTGATGACAGTTTATCTGTCACTTTACAGTCTGAGGACAGTTTATCTGTCACTTTACACTCTGAGGACAGTTTATCTGTCACTTCTTTACAGTCTGATGACAGTTTATCTGTCACTTCTTTACAGTCTGAGGACAGTTTATCCTGTCACTTTACAGTCTGAGGACAGTTTATCTGTCACTTTACAGTCTGATGACAGTTTATCTGTCACTTTACAGTCCGAGGACAGTTTATCTGTCACTTCTTTACAGTCCGAGGACAGTTTATCTGTCACTTCTTTACAGTCTGAGGACAGTTTATCTGTCACTTTACAGTCTGAGGACAGTTTATCTGTCACTTCTTTACAGTCTGAGGACAGTTTATCTGTCACTTTACAGTCTGAGGACAGTTTATCTGTCACTTCTTTACAGTCTGAGGACAGTTTATCTGTCACTTTACAGTCTGAGGACAGTTTATCTGTCACTTCTTTACAGTCTGAGGACAGTTTATCTGTCACTTTACAGTCTGATGACAGTTTATCTGTCACTTTACAGTCCGAGGACAGTTTATCTGTCACTTCTTTACAGTCTGAGGACAGTTTATCTGTCACTTTACAGTCCGAGGACAGTTTATCTGTCACTTTACAGTCTGATGACAGTTTATCTGTCACTTTACAGTCTGAGGACAGTTTATCTGTCACTTTACACTCTGAGGACAGTTTATCTGTCACTTCTTTACAGTCTGATGACAGTTTATCTGTCACTTCTTTACAGTCTGAGGACAGTTTATCTGTCACTTCTTTACAGTCTGAGGACAGTTTATCTGTCACTTTACAGTCTGAGGACAGTTTATCTGTCACTTCTTTACAGTCTGAGGACAGTTTATCTGTCACTTTACAGTCCGAGGACAGTTTATCTGTCACTTTACAGTCTGATGACAGTTTATCTGTCACTTTACAGTCTGAGGACAGTTTATCTGTCACTTTACACTCTGAGGACAGTTTATCTGTCACTTCTTTACAGTCTGATGACAGTTTATCTGTCACTTCTTTACAGTCTGAGGACAGTTTATCTGTCACTTCTTTACAGTCTGAGGACAGTTTATCTGTCACTTCTTTACAGTCCGAGGACAGTTTATCTGTCACTTTACAGTCTGAGGACAGTTTATCCTGTCACTTTACAGTCTGAGGACAGTTTATCTGTCACTTTACAGTCTGATGACAGTTTATCTGTCACTTTACAGTCCGAGGACAGTTTATCTGTCACTTCTTTACAGTCCGAGGACAGTTTATCTGTCACTTCTTTACAGTCCGAGGACAGTTTATCTGTCACTTCTTTACAGTCTGAGGACAGTTTATCTGTCACTTTACAGTCCGAGGACAGTTTATCTGTCACTTTACAGTCTGAGGACAGTTTATCTGTCACTTTACAGTCCGAGGACAGTTTATCTGTCACTTTACAGTCTGAGGACAGTTTATCTGTCACTTCTTTACAGTCTGAGGACAGTTTATCTGTCACTTTACAGTCTGAGGACAGTTTATCTGTCACTTCTTTACAGTCTGAGGACAGTTTATCTGTCACTTTACAGTCTGATGACAGTTTATCTGTCACTTTACAGTCCGAGGACAGTTTATCTGTCACTTCTTTACAGTCCGAGGACAGTTTATCTGTCATTTCTTTACAGTCCGAGGACAGTTTATCTGTCACTTCTTTACAGTCTGAGGACAGTTTATCTGTCACTTTACAGTCTGAGGACAGTTTATCTGTCACTTTACAGTCCGAGGACAGTTTATCTGTCACTTTACAGTCTGATGACAGTTTATCTGTCACTTTACAGTCCGAGGACAGTTTATCTGTCACTTTACAGTCTGAGGACAGTTTATCTGTCACTTCTTTACAGTCTGAGGACAGTTTATCTGTCACTTTACAGTCTGATGACAGTTTATCTGTCACTTTACAGTCCGAGGACAGTTTATCTGTCACTTCTTTACAGTCCGAGGACAGTTTATCTGTCATTTCTTTACAGTCCGAGGACAGTTTATCTGTCACTTCTTTACAGTCTGAGGACAGTTTATCTGTCACTTTACAGTCTGAGGACAGTTTATCTGTCACTTTACAGTCCGAGGACAGTTTATCTGTCACTTTACAGTCTGATGACAGTTTATCTGTCACTTTACAGTCCGAGGACAGTTTATCTGTCACTTTACAGTCTGAGGACAGTTTATCTGTCACTTTACAGTCCGAGGACAGTTTATCTGTCACTTCTTTACAGTCCGAGGACAGTTTATCTGTCACTTCTTTACAGTCTGAGGACAGTTTATCTGTCACTTTACAGTCTGAGGACAGTTTATCTGTCACTTCTTTACAGTCTGAGGACAGTTTATCTGTCACTTTACAGTCCGAGGACAGTTTATCTGTCACTTTACAGTCTGAGGACAGTTTATCTGTCACTTCTTTACAGTCTGAGGACAGTTTATCTGTCACTTTACAGTCCGAGGACAGTTTATCTGTCACTTTACAGTCTGAGGACAGTTTATCTGTCACTTTACAGTCTGAGGACAGTTTATCTGTCACTTTACAGTCTGAGGACAGTTTATCTGTCACTTTACAGTCTGAGGACAGTTTATCTGTCACTTCTTTACAGTCCGAGGACAGTTTATCTGTCACTTCTTTACAGTCCGAGGACAGTTTATCTGTCACTTCTTTACAGTCTGAGGACAGTTTATCTGTCACTTTACAGTCTGAGGACAGTTTATCTGTCACTTCTTTACAGTCTGAGGACAGTTTATCTGTCACTTTACAGTCTGAGGACAGTTTATCTGTCACTTTACAGTCCGAGGACAGTTTATCTGTCACTTTACAGTCTGAGGACAGTTTATCTGTCACTTTACAGTCCGAGGACAGTTTATCTGTCACTTTACAGTCTGAGGACAGTTTATCTGTCACTTTACAGTCTGACGACAGTTTATCTGTCACTTCTTTACAGTCTGAGGACAGTTTATCTGTCACTTTACAGTCTGATGACAGTTTATCTGTCACTTTACAGTCCGAGGACAGTTTATCTGTCACTTCTTTACAGTCCGAGGACAGTTTATCTGTCACTTCTTTACAGTCCGAGGACAGTTTATCTGTCACTTCTTTACAGTCCGAGGACAGTTTATCTGTCACTTCTTTACAGTCTGAGGACAGTTTATCTGTCACTTTACAGTCTGAGGACAGTTTATCTGTCACTTTACAGTCTGAGGACAGTTTATCTGTCACTTTACAGTCTGAGGACAGTTTATCTGTCACTTTACAGTCTGAGGACAGTTTATCTGTCACTTCTTTACAGTCTGAGGACAGTTTATCTGTCACTTCTTTACAGTCTGAGGACAGTTTATCTGTCACTTCTTTACAGTCTGAGGACAGTTTATCTGTCACTTCTTTACAGTCTGAGGACAGTTTATCTGTCACTTTACAGTCTGAGGACAGTTTATCTGTCACTTCTTTACAGTCTGAGGACAGTTTATCCTGTCACTTTACAGTCTGAGGACAGTTTATCTGTCACTTTACAGTCTGATGACAGTTTATCTGTCACTTTACAGTCCGAGGACAGTTTATCTGTCACTTTACAGTCTGAGGACAGTTTATCTGTCACTTCTTTACAGTCTGAGGACAGTTTATCTGTCACTTCTTTACAGTCTGAGGACAGTTTATCTGTCACTTCTTTACAGTCTGAGGACAGTTTATCTGTCACTTTACAGTCTGAGGACAGTTTATCTGTCACTTCTTTACAGTCTGAGGACAGTTTATCTGTCACTTTACAGTGTGAGGACAGTTTATCTGTCACTTTACAGTCTGAGGACAGTTTATCTGTCACTTCTTTACAGTCTGAGGACAGTTTATCTGTCACTTTACAGTCTGAGGACAGTTTATCTGTCACTTCTTTACAGTCTGATGACAGTTTATCTGTCATTTCTTTACAGTCTGAGGACAGTTTATCTGTCACTTCTTTACAGTCTGAGGACAGTTTATCTGTCACTTTACAGTCTGAGGACAGTTTATCTGTCACTTTACAGTCTGAGGACAGTTTATCTGTCACTTTACAGTCTGAGGACAGTTTATCTGTCACTTTACAGTCTGAGGACAGTTTATCTGTCACTTTACAGTCTGAGGACAGTTTATCTGTCACTTTACAGTCTGAGGACAGTTTATCTGTCACTTCTTTACAGTCTGAGGACAGTTTATCTGTCACTTTACAGTCTGAGGACAGTTTATCTGTCACTTCTTTACAGTCTGAGGACAGTTTATCTGTCACTTCTTTACAGTCTGAGGACAGTTTATCTGTCACTTCTTTACAGTCTGAGGACAGTTTATCTGTCACTTTACAGTCTGAGGACAGTTTATCTGTCACTTCTTTACAGTCTGAGGACAGTTTATCTGTCACTTTACAGTGTGAGGACAGTTTATCTGTCACTTTACAGTCTGAGGACAGTTTATCTGTCACTTTACAGTCTGAGGACAGTTTATCTGTCACTTCTTTACAGTCTGAGGACAGTTTATCTGTCACTTTACAGTCTGAGGACAGTTTATCTGTCACTTTACAGTCCGAGGACAGTTTATCTGTCACTTCTTTACAGTCTGAGGACAGTTTATCTGTCACTTCTTTACAGTCTGAGGACAGTTTATCTGTCACTTCTTTACAGTCTGAGGACAGTTTATCTGTCACTTCTTTACAGTCCGAGGACAGTTTATCTGTCACTTCTTTACAGTCCGAGGACAGTTTATCTGTCACTTCTTTACAGTCTGAGGACAGTTTATCTGTCACTTTACAGTCTGAGGACAGTTTATCTGTCACTTTACAGTCCGAGGACAGTTTATCTGTCACTTTACAGTCTGAGGACAGTTTATCTGTCACTTCTTTACAGTCTGAGGACAGTTTATCTGTCACTTTACAGTCCGAGGACAGTTTATCTGTCACTTTACAGTCTGAGGACAGTTTATCTGTCACTTTACAGTCTGAGGACAGTTTATCTGTCACTTTACAGTCTGAGGACAGTTTATCTGTCACTTCTTTACAGTCTGAGGACAGTTTATCTGTCACTTCTTTACAGTCTGAGGACAGTTTATCTGTCACTTCTTTACAGTCTGAGGACAGTTTATCTGTCACTTCTTTACAGTCTGAGGACAGTTTATCTGTCACTTCTTTACAGTCTGAGGACAGTTTATCCTGTCACTTTACAGTCTGAGGACAGTTTATCTGTCACTTTACAGTCTGAGGACAGTTTATCTGTCACTTCTTTACAGTCTGAGGACAGTTTATCTGTCACTTCTTTACAGTCTGAGGACAGTTTATCTGTCACTTCTTTACAGTCTGAGGACAGTTTATCTGTCACTTCTTTACAGTCTGAGGACAGTTTATCTGTCACTTCTTTACAGTCTGAGGACAGTTTATCTGTCACTTCTTTACAGTCCGAGGACAGTTTATCTGTCACTTCTTTACAGTCCGAGGACAGTTTATCTGTCACTTTACAGTCTGAGGACAGTTTATCTGTCACTTCTTTACAGTCTGAGGACAGTTTATCTGTCACTTTACAGTCCGAGGACAGTTTATCTGTCACTTTACAGTCTGAGGACAGTTTATCTGTCACTTTACAGTCTGAGGACAGTTTATCTGTCACTTTACAGTCTGAGGACAGTTTATCTGTCACTTCTTTACAGTCTGAGGACAGTTTATCTGTCACTTCTTTACAGTCTGAGGACAGTTTATCTGTCACTTCTTTACAGTCTGAGGACAGTTTATCTGTCACTTCTTTACAGTCTGAGGACAGTTTATCTGTCACTTCTTTACAGTCTGAGGACAGTTTATCTGTCACTTCTTTACAGTCTGAGGACAGTTTATCTGTCACTTCTTTACAGTCTGAGGACAGTTTATCTGTCACTTTACAGTCCGAGGACAGTTTATCTGTCACTTTACAGTCTGAGGACAGTTTATCTGTCACTTCTTTACAGTCTGAGGACAGTTTATCTGTCACTTCTTTACAGTCTGAGGACAGTTTATCTGTCACTTCTTTACAGTCTGAGGACAGTTTATCTGTCACTTTACAGTCTGAGGACAGTTTATCTGTCACTTCTTTACAGTCTGAGGACAGTTTATCTGTCACTTCTTTACAGTCTGAGGACAGTTTATCTGTCACTTCTTTACAGTCTGAGGACAGTTTATCTGTCACTTTACAGTCTGAGGACAGTTTATCTGTCACTTCTTTACAGTCTGAGGACAGTTTATCTGTCACTTTACAGTGTGAGGACAGTTTATCTGTCACTTTACAGTCTGAGGACAGTTTATCTGTCACTTCTTTACAGTCTGAGGACAGTTTATCTGTCACTTTACAGTCTGAGGACAGTTTATCTGTCACTTCTTTACAGTCTGAGGACAGTTTATCTGTCACTTTACAGTCTGAGGACAGTTTATCTGTCACTTTACAGTCTGAGGACAGTTTATCTGTCACTTCTTTACAGTCTGAGGACAGTTTATCTGTCACTTCTTTACAGTCCGAGGACAGTTTATCTGTCACTTCTTTACAGTCTGAGGACAGTTTATCTGTCACTTTACAGTCTGAGGACAGTTTATCTGTCACTTCTTTACAGTCTGAGGACAGTTTATCTGTCACTTCTTTACAGTCTGAGGACAGTTTATCTGTCACTTTACAGTCTGAGGACAGTTTATCTGTCACTTTACAGTCCGAGGACAGTTTATCTGTCACTTTACAGTCTGATGACAGTTTATCTGTCACTTCTTTACAGTCTGAGGACAGTTTATCTGTCACTTCTTTACAGTCTGAGGACAGTTTATCTGTCACTTCTTTACAGTCTGATGACATTTTCAGCGGCACGGCAGGAAAACAGGTCTGTGAATGCCTATATTTAATTGCTTTCCAAAAGTTGATAGTGTTATTAAGATTTTCCTTTGTAGTTTCATAATAAAAGCTTGATATACATTTTATCTTCAGCATGGTGCATTTGTTTCCCAGTGCCCTAATAGACTGCCAGTCGGTCTGGGAGTTACCAGTTCTGGTTCTGTGGTGAGACAACCAAGGATTGTCTCTGCCTATAACCCAGTATTTCATGAGCACTGCTTGTTTGACACAGATGGTCGGGAAACAGTTTATGGAAATATATATGGAATGAGCAAAAAGCTTTTTACCAGTCCCAGATAAAGTTCATATGGTAAAGCCTGTTCACAAAACTGCTAATGTTCTGTTTGATTGCTATTCGAGGGCGGATTTAGGGCTTTTCGTGTCACGTAAATCGTTTGTGAATATACTGATGGCCTGTAGCTGCCTTTATCAACGTATTGCATTGCCCTTTTCTGGCAGCAGAGTTTAAGATAACGAGTTCCAGTTTATATTGCCCATGAGAACAATTTCATTATTTTCCCCCAGCTGTGCCACAGCTCTGCGAGATAATCTAGAGACTCAACCTTTGCCGATTGGGGTCTATAACATTCGAATACATCTTGGTTTACAGCTGTTGACAGTTGCAACTTCATTGCTAAGAGCTGCTTTGGTTGAGATAAAAAACCATAAGGGCTGTAGCAACAAAGCTATTTTACTGAACAGGGCCACACCTCCCCTTGTCTCTATCACTCCTGTACACATTATAACCATCCAGAACAATAGTCTGATGGAGAGACAGGGTTGGGAAGTCGTGTCTTTGACAGAACTAAAACATCAGGTTTGACAGTTAGGAACCACTCGTCCACCATGGCCATCTAAGGAACCAAGCTTCTCCTATTGGTGTGCTTACGTCCTAGCGCTGGTCTGTTTCTGAAGGTTGGAGTCAGACGTTCATCCTTAGAGACACCGGACTGGGTTTGGATCAATGGTTTCTGATAATAATAACATACCTTCTGTTTACCCCGTACACAAATGACTTCACACACAACAACAAACTGAGGAGACTCTGCTATAGTCAGCTGTGTGATGAGAGGAGACTCTGCTATAGTCAGCTGTGTGATGAGAGGAGACTCTGCTATAGTCAGCTGTGTGATGAGAGGAGACTCTGCTATAGTCAGCTGTGTGATGAGAGGAGACTGCTGTTGTCAGCTGTGTGATGGGAGGAGACTCTGCTGTAGTCAGCTGTGTGATGAGAGGAGACTCTGCTATAGTCAGCTGTGTGATGAGAGGAGACTGCTGTTGTCAGCTGTGTGATGGGAGGAGACTCTGCTATAGCAGCTGTGTGATGAGAGGAGACTCTGCTATAGTCAGCTGTGTGATGAGAGGAGACTCTGCTATAGTCAGCAGTGTGATGAGAGGAGACTGCTATAGTCATCTGTGTGATGAGAGGAGACTCTGCTATAGTCAGCTGTGTGATGAGAGGAGACTCTGCTATAGTCAGCTGTGTGATGAGAGGAGACTCTGCTATAGTCAGCTGTGTGATGAGAGGAGACTCTGCTATAGTCAGCTGTGTGATGAGAGGAGACTCTGCTATAGTCAGCAGTGTGATGAGAGGAGACTGCTATAGTCATCTGTGTGATGAGAGGAGACTCTGCTATAGTCAGCTGTGTGATGAGAGGAGACTCTGCTATAGTCAGCTGTGTGATGAGAGGAGACTCTGCTATAGTCAGCTGTGTGATGAGAGGAGACTCTGCTATAGTTAGCTGTGTGATGAGAGGAGACTCTGCTATAGTCAGCTGTGTGATGAGAGGAGACTCTGCTATAGTCAGCTGTGTGATGAGAGGAGACTCTGCTATAGTCAGCTGTGTGATGAGAGGAGACTCTGCTATAGTCAGCTGTGTGATGAGAGGAGACTCTGCTATAGTTAGCTGTGTGATGAGAAGAGACTCTGCTATAGTCAGCTGTGTGATGAGAGGAGACTCTGCTATAGTCAGCTGTTTGATGAGAGGAGACTCTGCTATAGTCAGCTGTGTGATGAGAGGAGACTCTGCTATAGTCAGCTGTTTGATGAGAGGAGACTCTGCTATAGTCAGCTGTGTGATGAGAGGAGACTCTGCTATAGTCATCTGTGTGATGAGAGGAAACTCTGCTGTAGTCAGCTGTGTGATGAGAGGAGACTCTGCTATTGTCAGCTGTGTGATGGGAGGAGACTGCTATAGTCAGCTGTGTGATGGGAGGAGACTCTGCTATAATCAGCTGTGTGATGGGAAGAGACTCTGCTATAGTCAGCTGTGTGATGGGAGGAGACTGCTATAGGCAGCTGTGTGATGAGAGGAGACTCTGCTATAGTCAGCTGTGTGATGGGAGGAGACTGCTATAATCAGCTGTGTGATGAGAGGAGACTGCTATAGTCAGCTGTGTGATGGGAGGAGACTGCTATAGCAGCTGTGTGATGAGAGGAGACTCTGCTATAGTCAGCTGTGTGATGGGAGGAGACTCTGCTATAGTCAGCTGTGTGATGGGAGGAGACTGCTATAGTCAGCTGTGTGATGAGAGGAGACTCTGCTATAGTCAGCTGTGTGATGAGAGGAGACTGCTGTTGTCAGCTGTGTGATGGGAGGAGACTCTGCTATAGTCAGCTGTGTGATGAGAGGAGACTCTGCTATAGTCAGCTGTGTGATGAGAGGAGACTGCTGTAGTCAGCTGTGTGATGAGAGGAGACTCTGCTGCATTATGTAGGTTGGAGGAAATGATCCAACCATTATGTAGGTTGGAGGAATGATCCAACCATTATGCAGGTTGGTGGGAATGATCCAACCATTATGTAGGTTGGTTGAAATGATCCAACCATTATGTAGGTTGGTGGAAATGATCCAACCATTATGTAGATTGGTTGAAATGATCCAACCATTATGTAGGTTGGTAGAAATGATCATCCAACCATTTTGTAGGTTGGTGGAAATGATCCAACCATTATGTAGGTTGGTAGAAATGATCCAACCATTATGTAGGTTGGTGGGAATGATCCAACCTTTATGTAGGTTGGTAGAAATGATCCAACCAATATGTAGGTTGGAGGAAATGATCCAACCATTATGTAGGTTGGTGGGAATGATCCAACCCAACCGTTATGTAGGTTAGTAGAAATTATCCATCTATTATGTAGGTTGGTGGGAATGATCCAACCATTATGTAGGTTGGTAGAAATGATCCAACCATTGCATAGGTTGGTTGAAATGATCCAACCATTATGTAGGTTGGTAGAAATGATCCAACCATTGCGTAGGTTGGTTGAAATGATCCAACCATTATGTAGGTTGGAGGAAATGATCCAACCATTGCGTAGGTTGGTTGAAATGATCCAACCATTATGTATGTTGGTGGGAATGATCCAACCATTATGCAGGTTGGTGGGAATTATCCAACCATTATGTAGGTTGGTTGACATGATCCAACCATTATGTAGGTTGGTGGAAATGATCCAACCATTATGTAGATTGGTTGAAATGATCCAACCATTATGTAGGTTGGTAGAAATGATCCAACCATTATGTAGGTTGGTGGGGATGATCCAACCTTTATGTAGGTTGGTAGAAATGATCCAACCATTATGTAGGTTGGAGGAAATGATCCAACCATTATGTAGGTTGGAGGAAATGATCCAACCATTATGTAGGTTGGTGGGAATGATCCAACCCAACCGTTATGTAGGTTAGTAGAAATTATCCATCCATTATGTAGGTTGGTGGGAATGATCCAACCATTATGTAGGTTGGTGGGAATGATCCAACCATTATGTATGTTGGTGGGAATGATCCAACCATTATGTAGGTTGGAGGAAATGCCCATCGACTGAGGATGATGGGTCTCCACTATGTAGAATAATACTATACAACATTCATCAATCTGACTCCATTACCTGGTGAATGCTTGATAATCACGTCCAGTGGGTAGAGCTAATATAGTGAGCCATCCGTCACCACTCACAAGACTATAAGATGCTCAAGTCTAAGTTTACCGTTATGCAATTTATTAAGAGGCTGAGGAACAAGGAGCTAATATCTGACAATCAATGTCCTGGCATTGCATGATTGAGTTAACTCCCAGTATCGCCTATCATCTCATTAACATCTCTTTCTTTGATCTAATATTCACCTCTCAACTCTGTATGATAAGAGCACCACCACTGTGTAGCTCCTCTTTGAACAATGCCGTGAGACCAACAGAATAACACAGTATCTCTGTAACAGTAAATCTATAGCTGTTACCGAACGATGAATCACAGCTTTTCATGGACTCCTGAAACAATCCACACATGAACAATTTAAAGCCAATTCAAAGTTTAATGAGTGGTCACACCTGTCCTGGTGTCAGTGACCCCAGGACCTCTGTGTGAATGTGTCTTCTAGGAGGTTGACACAGGTAAGGTGTTTTTGACCCCTGTGATTGGCCCACAAATGGTCAGCCATACAAACAATGTCATAAATCGTGATAGTCATCACACTGTGATCCCACACCAGCCAGTATCTAGTCTGAGTATGGCCTTCTCTAATCTCCTCTACAACCAGCCAGTATCTAGTCTGAGTATGGCCTTCTCTAATCTCCTCTACAACCAGCCAGTATCTAGTCTGAGTATGGCCTTCTCTAATCTCCTCTACAACCAGCCAGTATCTAGTCTGAGTATGACCTTCTCTCATCTCCTCTACAACCAGCCAGTATCTAGTCTGAGTATGGCCTTCTCTAATCTCCTCTACAACCAGCCAGTATCTAGTCTGAGTATGGCCTTCTCTAATCTCCTCTACAACCAGCCAGTATCTAGTCTGAGTATGACCTTCTCTAATCTCCTCTACAACCAGCCAGTATCTAGTCTGAGTATGACCTTCTCTCATCTCCTCTACAACCAGCCAGTATCTAGTCTGAGTATGACCTTCTCTAATCTCCTCTACAACCAGCCAGTATCTAGTCTGAGTATGACCTTCTCTCACCTCCTCTACAACCAGCCAGTATCTAGTCTGAGTATGACCTTCTCTCACCTCCTCTACAACCAGCCAGTATCTAGTCTGAGTATGGCCTTCTATAATCTCCTCTACAACCAGCCAGTATCTAGTCTGAGTATGACCTTCTCTAATCTCCTCTACAACCAGCCAGTATCTAGTCTGAGTATGACCTTCTCTCACCTCCTCTACAACCAGCCAGTATCTAGTCTGAGTATGACCTTCTCTCATCTCCTCTACAACCAGCCAGTATCTAGTCTGAGTATGACCTTCTCTAATCTCCTCTACAACAGCCAGTATCTAGTCTGAGTATCACCTTCTCTAATCTCCTCTACAACCAGCCAGTATCTAGTCTGAGTATGACCTTCTCTAATCTCCTCTACAACCAGCCAGTATCTAGTCTGAGTATGACCTTCTCCAATCTCCTGAATACGTGGGGTGATAGGGGGTTAGGGCTCCATGAATATGTGGGGTGATGGGGGTTAGGGCTCCATGAATACGTAGGGGGATAGGGGGTTAGGGCTCCATGAATGCGTGGGGGGATAGGGGGTTAGGGCTCCATGAATACGTAGGGTGATAGGGGGTTAGGGCTTCATGAATATGTGTGATGATAGGGGGTTAAGGCTCCATGAATACTAAGGGGGATAGGGGTTAGGGCTCCATGAATATGTGTGATGATAGGGGGTTAGGGCTCCATGAATATGTGTGATGATAGGGGGTTAAGGCTCCATGAATACTAAGGGGGATAGGGGGTTAGGGCTCCATGAATACGTGGGGGGATAGGGGTTAGGGCTCCATGAATACGTAGGGTGATAGGGGTTAGGGCTCCATGAATACGTGGGGGGATGGGGGTTAGGGCTCCATGAATACGTGGGAGGATAGGGGTTAGGGCTCCATGAATAAGTGGGGGATAGGGGGTTAGGGCTCCATGAATAAGTGGGGTGATAGGGGGTTAGGGCTCCATGAATACGTGGGAGGATAGGGGTTAGGGCTCCATGAATAAGTGGGGTGATAGGGGGTTAGGGCTCCATGAATACGTGGGTGGATAGGGGGTTAGGGCTCCATGAATACGTAGGGGGATAGGGGGTTAGGGCTCCATGAATACGTAGGGTGATAGGGGGTTAGGGCTCCATGAATACGTAGGGTGATAGGGGGTTAGGGCTCCATGAATACGTGGGAGGATAGGGGTTAGGGCTCCATGAATAAGTGGGGTGATAGGGGGTTAGGGCTCCATGAATATGTGGGGTGATGGGGGGTTAGGACTCCATGAATACGTGGGAGGATAGGGGTTAGGGCTCCATGAATAAGTGGGGTGATAGGGGGTTAGGGCTCCATGAATATGTGGGGTGATGGGGGGTTAGGACTCCATGAATACGTGGGGGGATAGGGGGTTAGAACTCCATGAATATGTGGGGTGATGGGGGGTTAGGGCTCCATGAATACGTAGGGGGTTAGGGCTCCATGAATACTTGGGAGGATAGGGGGTTAGGACTCCATGAATATGTGGGGTGATAGGGGGTTAGGGCTCCATGAATATGTGGGTTGATAGGGGGTTAGGACTCCATGAATATGTGGGGGGAGAGGGGGTTAGGGCTCCATGAATATGTGGGTTGATAGGGGGTTAGGACTCCATGAATACGTAGGGGGATAGGGGGTTAGGGCTCCATAAATATGTGGGTTGATAGGGGGTTAGGACTCCATGAATATGTGGGGGGATAGGGGTTAGGGCTCCATGAATACGTGGGGTGATGGGGGGTTAGAACTCCATGAATACGTAGGGGGATAGGGGGTTAGGGCTCCATGAATACGTGGGGGGATAGTGGGTTAGGGCTCCATGAATATGTGGTGTGATGGGGGTTAGGGCTCCATGAATACGTAGGGGGTTAGGGCTCCATGAATACGTGGGAGGATAGGGGGTTAGGGCTCCATGAATACGTGGGGGGATAGGGGGTTAGGACTCCATGAATACGTAGGGTGATAGGGGTTAGGACTCCATGAATATGTGGGGGGATAGGGGGTTAGGGCTCCATGAATAAGTGGGGTGATAGGGGGTTAGGGCTCCATGAATAAGTGGGGTGATAGGGGGTTAGGGCTCCATCAATACGTGGGGTGATAGGGGGTTAGGGCTCCATGAATAAGTGGGGTGATAGTGGGTTAGGGCTCCATGAATAAGTGGGGTGATAGTGGGTTAGGGCTCCATGAATATGTGGGGGGATAGGGGGTTAGGGCTCCATGAATATGTGGGGGATAGGGGGTTAGGACTCCATGAATAAGTGGGGTGATAGTGGGTTAGGGCTCCATGAATAGGTGGGGTGATAGTGGGTTAGGGCTCCATGAATATGTGGGGGGATAGGGGGTTAGGGCTCCATGAATATGTGGGGTGATAGTGGGTTAGGGCTCCATGAATATGTGGGGGGATAGGGGGTTAGGGCTCCATGAATATGTGGGGTGATAGGGGGTTAGGACTCCATGAATACGTAGGGGGATAGGGGGTTAGGGCTCCATGAATACGTGGGGGGATAGTGGGTTAGGGCTCCATGAATATGTGGTGTGATGGGGGGTTAGGGCTCCATGAATACGTAGGGGGTTAGGGCTCCATGAATACGTGGGAGGATAGGGGGTTAGGGCTCCATGAATACGTGGGGGGATAGGGGGTTAGGGCTCCATGAATACGTAGGGTGATAGGGGGTTAGGGCTCCATCAATACGTGGGGTGATAGGGGGTTAGGGCTCCATGAATAAGTGGGGTGATAGTGGGTTAGGGCTCCATGAATATGTGGGGGGATAGGGGGTTAGGGCTCCATCAATACGTGGGGTGATAGGGGGTTAGGGCTCCATGAATAAGTGGGGTGATAGGGGGTTAGGGCTCCATCAATACGTGGGGTGATAGGGGGTTAGGGCTCCATGAATAAGTGGGGTGATAGTGGGTTAGGGCTCCATGAATATGTGGGGGGATAGGGGGTTAGGGCTCCATGAATAAGTGGGGTGATAGTGGGTTAGGGCTCCATGAATATGTGGGGGGATAGGGGGTTAGGGCTCCATGAATATGTGGGGTGATAGGGGGTTAGGACTCCATGAATACGTGGGGGGATAGGGGGTTAGGACTCCATCAATACGTGGGGTGATAGGGGGTTAGGGCTCCATGAATACGTAGGGTGATAGTGGGTTAGGGCTCCATGAATATGTGGGGGGATAGGGGGTTAGGGCTCCATGAATAAGTGGGGTGATAGGGGGTTAGGACTCCATGAATAAGTGGGGTGATAGTGGGTTAGGGCTCCATGAATATGTGGGGGGATAGGGGGTTAGGGCTCCATGAATACATGGGGTGATGGGGGGGTTAGTGCTCCATGAATACGTGGGGTGATGGGGGGGGTCTTTGAATACTGTACATAACTTATTATTCTCTTTGATTGTGAACGGGCAGAAGGAGGAGGACTTGAATATGATGTGTATAATATTTGCCTCTCTACTTCAACCATGCAGTGTTCGATATGAAGTCCACATTATACTCATGTCCTTTCATTCATTTCATTCATTCTACTGCATCCCTTCATCGTGCTCTATAAATACCAGGCTTTATTCTTTAGGGACATTGATGCTGTGCTTCCCTAATGCATTTATAAGCTGTGCTCACTGATGCTCAGATAAAACTGTGATGCTGTGTTTGTGTGTGTGTGTGTGTGTGTTTGTGTCTTTGTGTCTTTGTGTCTTTGTGTGTGTTTGTGTGTTTGTGTTTGTGTGTGTGTCTGTGTGTGTTTGTGCATGTGTGCGTGCGTGTGTGTGTGTGAGCACATGTGTGTGTGTGCGCGTGTGTGTGTGTGTGTGTTTGTGTGTTTGTGTGCGTGTGTGTGCCTGCATGCGTGTGTGTGCATGTGTTTGTGTGCATGTATTTGTGCGCATGTGTTTGTGTGCGTGTGTGTGTGTGTGTGTGTGTGTGTGTGTGTGTGTGTGTGCATGTGTTTGTGTGTGTGTGTGTGTGTGTGTGTGTGTGTGTGTGTGTGTGTGTGTGTGTGTGTGTGTGTGTGTGTGTGTGTGTGTGCACGCTCACTGATGCTTATTTGAAACTGTGATGCTGCTATACACGCATCACAGCACTGGGACAAAACAACCCTTCTCTCCTCTCTCCTCTCTCTCCTCTCGTCTCTCATCTCTCTCCTCTCTCTCCTCTCATCTCTCTCCTCTCTCTCCTCTCGTCTCTCATCTCTCTCCTCTCTCCTCTCATCTCTCATCTCTCTCCTCTCTCTCCTCTCGTCTCTCATCTCCTCTCGTCTCTCATCTCTCTCCTCTCTCTCCTCTCGTCTCCTTTCCTCTCCTCTCGTCTCTCATCTCCTCTCTCTCCTCTCGTCTTTCATCTCTCTCCTCTCGCCTCCTTTCCTCTCCTCTCGTCTCTCTCTCCTCTCCTCTCTCGTTTCTCTCCTCTCTCCTCTCCTCCCCTTCCTCTCTCCTCTCTTGTCTCTCTCCTCTCTTCATCTGTCTCCTCTCTCATCTCATCTCCTCTCCCGTCTCTCTCCTCTCTCGTCTGTCTCTCCTCTCCTCTCCTCGCCTCGCTTCGCTTCGCCTCTCCTCTCCTTTCTCGTCTCTCTTTCCTCTCCTCTACTCTCTCGTATCTCTCTCATCTCTCTCTCCTCTCCTCTCTTTTATCACCTCTCTCGTCTCTCTCCCCTCTCATCTCGGTCCTCTCCTTTGCTTTCTCCTCTACTCTCCTCTCTCTCCCCTCTCGTCTCTCTCTTCTCTATCCTCACCTCTCGGGTCTGTCCTCTCCTGTCTTGTCTCTCTCCTCTCATTTCTCCTCCACTCTCCCCTCTCCCCTCTCTCTCCTGTCCTTTCTTCTCCTTATTTTGATCCTTTCTCTCCTCTCGTCCCTCTCCTCTCTCATCTACTCTCCTCTCCTCTCTCTCCCCTCTCATCTCGCTCCTCTCCGCTCTCGTCTCTCCTCTCCGCTCTCGTCTCTCCTCTCTCGTCTCTCCTCTCTCGTCTCTACGCTCTCGTCTCTTATCTCTCCTCTCTTGTTTCTCTCCTCTATCATTTCTCTCTTAACTCATCTCTCTCTCGTTTCCTCTCTCGTCCCTCTCCTCTCTAATCTACTCTCCTCTCCTTTACTCTCCTCTCTCATCTCGCTCCTCTCATCTCTCGTCTCTCCTCTCTTGTCTCCTCTCCACTCTTTTCCTCTCTTGTCTCTCTCCTCTCTAATCTACTCTCCTCTCCTTTACTCTCCTCTCTCATCTCTCGTCTCTCCTCTCTTGTCTCCTCTCCACTCTTTTCCTCTCTTGTCTCTCTCTCCTCTCTCATTCCTCTCCTCTCTTGTCTCCTCTCCACTCCTCTTGGTGTATTATTATGTGGCTGGGTAGTTGGTCCTCAGACAGAAGGTCTAGGGAACGCTGGGTGTTTTGTTATGTGGCTGGGTAGTTGGTCCTCAGACAGAAGGTCTAGGGAACGCTGGGTGTTTTGTTATGTTGCTGGGTAGTTGGTCCTCAGGCAGAAGGTCTAGGGAACGCTGGGTGTTTTGTTATGTTGCTGGGTAGTTGGTCCTCAGACAGAAGGTCTAGGGAACGCTGGGTGTTTTGTTATGTGGCTGGGTAGTTGGTCCTCAGACAGAAGGTCTAGGGAACGCTGGGTGTTTTGTTATGTTGCTGGGTAGTTGGTCCTCAGACAGAAGGTCTAGGGAACGCTGGGTGTTTTGTTATGTGGCTGGGTAGTTGGTCCTCAGACAGAAGGTCTCGGGAACGCTGGGTGTTTTGTTATGTTGCTGGGTAGTTGGTCCTCAGACAGAAGGTCTAGGGAACGCTGGGTGTTTTGTTATGTGGCTGGGTAGTTTATCATCAGACAGAAGGTCTAGGGAACGCTGGGTGTTTTGTTATGTGGCTGGGTAGTTGGTCCTCAGACAGAAGGTCTAGGGAACGCTGGGTGTTTTGTTATGTGGCTGGGTAGTTTATCATCAGACAGAAGGTCTCTGGAACGCTGGGTGTTTTGTTATGTTGCTGGGTAGTTGGTCCTCAGACAGAAGGTCTAGGGAACGCTGGGTGTTTTGTTATGTGGCTGGGTAGTTTATCATCAGACAGAAGGTCTAGGGAACGCTGGGTGTTTTGTTATGTTGCTGGGTAGTTGGTCCTCAGACAGAAGGTCTAGGGAACGCTGGGTGTTTTGTTATGTGGCTGGGTAGTTTATCCTCAGACAGAAGGTCTCGGGAACGCTGGATGTTTGGACACCACTTTCTTGTATATGTTTCCCATTTGAGTCCATGTCTTGTGTTTGTCCTCAGTGGGTGTGGGGGAGATGTCAGGAGGGCTATCTGGGTGGGTGACAGGGGGGGTGCTCAGAGGGGGTTACATCCCCTGGGATTGGTGTTCTTCATGTGTCTGTTCTGCTGTGATTTCGATGCTATCGTCAGGGTCTGGTGTGGACAGTTCTGCTGTGGTGTCGAGACTTTTGTCGGTTGCTGAGGTGGGCTGTTCTGCTGGCTTCTCTGCAGGGGTGGCCACCTCTCTAGTGGGTTGTTCTCTGTCACACGCTGTCCCCCTCACCCTCTCCTCCATCCCCCTCACCTCCAGCAGTCTGAACCTCTCCTGTAGTGCTCTGTTCTTCTCCTGTTGATTTTGTCTCACCAAAGTCCAGAGCGCAGATCTCTCCACCTCCAGCTCTCCAGGTCTGGTTGAGTGGGTTTTGTTGAGCTGGACAATGTTTTTGTGCTGACTGGAGGGTAAACCCCTGCTGTTCCAGCTCCACCTGTCTTACCTCCAGCTGGGTGAATGTATCCTTCATTTCATTGATGGAGTAGTACTCTGTGCTGGGAGGTTGACTTTCCGCTGGGGGTTGCTCGTCTGTGGGGTTGTATAATGAAGGGATCTGGTCTGACACGCTCGGGGTATCTTTTTCATGAGAGTTCTTATCCTGCTGAGATATCTCTTTTGATAAGGTGAAAGTTCAGTGAAAACCTTCTGGGGTTGCCCTGTACCATTACTGTTCCAGACTTGTACAGGTTGACATGGGCTGAGTTTACAACCACCACTAACACCCCACCACGACAGAGGGGTAGTGTATTGATATAGCACTGTGCCAGGGGATGGTCTGGTTAATATAGCACTGTGCCAGGGGATGGTCTGGTTAATATAGCACTGTACCAGGGGATGGTCTGGTTAATATAGCACTGTGTCAGAGGATGGTCTGGTTAATGTAGCTCCATGACAGGGGACGGTCTGGTTAATATAGCTCCATGCCATGGGATGGTCTGGTTAATATAGCTCCATACCAGGGGATGGTCTGGTTAATATAGCTCCATGCCAGGGGATGGTCTGGTTAATATAGCACTGTGCCATGACAGGGGACGGTCTGGTTAATATAGCACTGTGTCAGTGGATGGTCTGGTTAATATAGCACTGTGCCAGGGGATGGTCTGGTTAATATAGCACTGTGCCATGCCAGGGGATGGTCTGGTTAATATAGCACTGTGCCATGCCAGGGGATGGTCTGGTTAATATAGCACTGTGTCAGGGGATGGTCTGGTTAATATAGCACTGTGTCAGGGGATGGTCTGGTTAATATAGCACTGTGTCAGAGGATGGTCTGGTTAATATAGCACTGTGCCAGAGGATGGTCTGGTTAATATAGCACTGTGCCAGGGGATGGTCTGGTTAATATAGCACTGTGCCAGGGGATGGTCTGGTTAATATAGCTCCATGCCAGGGGATGGTCTGGTTAATATAGCACTGTGCCAGGGGATGGTCTGGTTAATATAGCACTGTGCCAGTGGATGGTCTGGTTAATATAGCACTGTGCCATGGGATGGTCTGGTTAATATAGCACTGTGCCATGGGATGGTCTGGTTAATATTGCTCCATGCCAGGGGATGGTCTGGTTAATATAGCTCCATGCCAGGGGATGGTCTGGTTAATATAGCACTGTGCCAGGGGATGGTTTGGTTATTATAGCTCCATGCCATGGGATGGTCTGGTTAATATAGCTCAATGCAGGGGATGGTCTGGTTAATATAGCACTGTGCCAGGGGATGGTCTGGTTAATATTGCTCCATGCCAGGGGATGGTCTGGTTAATATAGCTCCATGCCATGGGATGGTCTGGTTAATATAGCACTGTGCCAGGGGATGGTCTGGTTAATATTGCTCCATGCCAGGGGATGGTCTGGTTAATATAGCTCCATGCCATGGGATGGTCTGGTTAATATAGCACTGTGCCAGGGGATGGTCTGGTTAATATAGCACTGTGCCAGGGGATGGTCTGGTTAATATAGCACTGTGCCAGGGGATGGTCTGGTTAATATAGCACTGTGCCATGGGATGGTCTGGTTAATATTGCTCCATGCCAGGGGATGGTCTGGTTAATATTGCTCCATGCCAGGGGATGGTCTGGTTAATATTGCTCCATGCCATGGGATGGTCTGGTTAATATAGCTCCATGCCAGGGGATGGTCTGGTTAATATAGCACTGTGCCAGGGGATGGTCTGGTTAATATAGCTCCATGCCATGGGATGGTCTGGTTAATATAGCTCCATGCCAGGGGATGGTCTGGTTAATATTGCTCCATGCCATGGGATGGTCTGGTTAATATAGCTCCATGCCAGGGGATGGTCTGGTTAATACAGCTCCATGCCAGGGGATGGTCTGGTTAATATAGCACTGTGCCAGGGGATGGTCTGGTTAATATAGCTCCATGCCATGGGATGGTCTGGTTAATATAGCTCTATGCCAGGGGATGGTCTGGTTAATATAGCTCTATGCCAGGGGATGGTCTGGTTAATATAGCACTATGCCAGGGGATGGTCTGGTTAATATAGCACTGTGCCAGGGGATGGTCTGGTTAATATAGCTCCATGCCATGGGATGGTCTGGTTAATATAGCTCTATGCCAGGGGATGGTCTGGTTAATATAGCTCTATGCCAGGGGATGGTCTGGTTAATATAGCGCTGTGCCAGTGGATGGTCTGGTTAATATAGCTCCATGCCAGGGGATGGTCTGGTTAATATAGCACTGTGCCAGGGGATGGTCTGGTTAATATAACACTGTGCCATGCCAGGGGATGGTCTGGTTAATATAGCACTGTGTCAGGGGATGGTCTGGTTAATATAGCTCCATGCCATGGGATGGTCTGGTTAATATAGCACTGTGCCATGGGATGGTCTGGTTAATATTGCTCCATGCCAGGGGATGGTCTGGTTAATATTGCTCCATGCCAGGGGATGGTCTGGTTAATATTGCTCCATGCCATGGGATGGTCTGGTTAATATAGCTCCATGCCAGGGGATGGTCTGGTTAATATAGCACTGTGCCAGGGGATGGTCTGGTTAATATAGCTCCATGCCAGGGGATGGTCTGGTTAATATAGCACTGTGCCAGGGGATGGTCTGGTTAATATAGCTCCATGCCATGGGATGGTCTGGTTAATATAGCACTGTGCCATGGGATGGTCTGGTTAATATTGCTCCATGCCAGGGGATGGTCTGGTTAATATTGCTCCATGCCAGGGGATGGTCTGGTTAATATTGCTCCATGCCATGGGATGGTCTGGTTAATATAGCTCCATGCCAGGGGATGGTCTGGTTAATATAGCACTGTGCCAGGGGATGGTCTGGTTAATATAGCTCCATGCCATGGGATGGTCTGGTTAATATAGCTCTATGCCAGGGGATGGTCTGGTTAATATAGCTCTATGCCAGGGGATGGTCTGGTTAATATAGCACTGTGCCAGTGGATGGTCTGGTTAATATAGCTCCATGCCAGGGGATGGTCTGGTTAATATAGCACTGTGCCAGGGGATGGTCTGGTTAATATAGCTCCATGCCATGGGATGGTCTGGTTAATATTGCTCCATGCCAGGGGATGGTCTGGTTAATATAGCACTGTGCCAGTGGATGGTCTGGTTAATATAGCTCCATGCCAGGGGATGGTCTGGTTAATATAGCACTGTGCCAGGGGATGGTCTGGTTAATATAGCTCCATGCCATGGGATGGTCTGGTTAATATTGCTCCATGCCAGGGGATGGTCTGGTTAATATTGCTCCATGCCAGGGGATGGTCTGGTTAATATTGCTCCATGCCATGGGATGGTCTGGTTAATATAGCTCCATGCCAGGGGATGGTCTGGTTAATATAGCACCAGGCCAGGGGATGGTCTGGTTAATATTGCTCCATGCCATGGGATGGTCTGGTTAATATAGCTCCATGCCAGGGGATGGTCTGGTTAATACAGCTCCATGCCAGGGGATGGTCTGGTTAATATAGCACTGTGCCAGGGGATGGTCTGGTTAATATAGCTCCATGCCATGGGATGGTCTGGTTAATATAGCTCTATGCCAGGGGATGGTCTGGTTAATATAGCTCTATGCCAGGGGATGGTCTGGTTAATATAGCACTATGCCAGGGGATGGTCTGGTTAATATATCACTGTGCCAGGGGATGGTCTGGTTAATATAGCTCCATGCCATGGGATGGTCTGGTTAATATAGCTCTATGCCAGGGGATGGTCTGGTTAATATAGCTCTATGCCAGGGGATGGTCTGGTTAATATAGCGCTGTGCCAGTGGATGGTCTGGTTAATATAGCTCCATGCCAGGGGATGGTCTGGTTAATATAGCACTGTGCCAGGGGATGGTCTGGTTAATATAACACTGTGCCATGCCAGGGGATGGTCTGGTTAATATAGCACTGTGTCAGGGGATGGTCTGGTTAATATAGCTCCATGCCATGGGATGGTCTGGTTAATATAGCACTGTGCCAGGGGATGGTCTGGTTAATATAGCACTGTACCAGGGGATGGTCTGGTTAATATAGCACTGTACCAGGGGATGGTCTGGTTAATATAGCACTGTGCCAGGGGATGGTCTGGTTAATATAGCACTGTGCCAGGGGATGGTCTGGTTAATATAGCACTGTACCAGGGGATGGTCTGGTTAATATAGCACTGTACCAGGGGATGGTCTGGTTAATATAGCACTGTGCCATGGGATGGTCTGGTTAATATAGCACTGTGCCAGGGGATGGTCTGGTTAATATTGCTCCATGCCAGGGGATGGTCTGGTTAATATAGCTCCATGCCAGGGGATGGTCTGGTTAATATAGCACTGTGCCAGGGGATGGTCTGGTTAATATAGCACTGTACCAGGGGATGGTCTGGTTAATATAGCACTGTGCCAGGGGATGGTCTGGTTAATATAGCTCCATGCCATGGGATGGTCTGGTTAATATAGCACTGTGCCAGGGGATGGTCTGGTTAATACAGCACTGTGCCAGGGGATGGTCTGGTTAATATAGCACTGTGCCAGGGGATGGTCTGGTTAATATAGCTCCATGCCAGGGGATGGTCTGGTTAATATAGCTCCATGCCAGGGGATGGTCTGGTTAATAAAGCACTGTGCCAGGGGATGGACTGGTTAATATAGCACTGTGCCAGGGGATGGTCTGGTTAATATAGCACTGTGCCATGGGATGGTCTGGTTAATATAGCACTGTGCCAGGGGATGGTCTGGTTAATATAGCACTGTACCAGGGGATGGTCTGGTTAATATAGCACTGTACCAGGGGATGGTATGGTTAATATAGCACTGTGCCAGGGGATGGTCTGGTTAATATAGCACTGTGCCAGGGGATGGTCTGGTTAATATAGCACTGTGCCAGGGGATGGTCTGGTTAATATAGCTCCATGCCAGGGGATGGTCTGGTTAATATATCACTGTGCCAGGGGATGGTCTGGTTAATATAGCACTGTGCCAGGGGATGGTCTGGTTAATATAGCACTGTGCCATGGGATGGTCTGGTTAATATAGCTCCATGCCATGAGATGGTCTGGTTAATATAGCTCCATGCCATGGGATGGTCTGGTTAATATATCACTGTGCCAGGGGATGGTCTGGTTAATATAGCACTGTGCCAGGGGATGGTCTGGTTAATATAGCACTGTGCCAGGGGATGGTCTGGTTAATATAGCACTGTGTCAGGGGGTGGTCTGGTTAATATAGCACTGTGTCAGGGGATGGTCTGGTTAATATAGCTCCATGCCATGAGATGGTCTGGTTAATATAGCACTGTACCAGGGGATGGTCTGGTTAATATAGCACTGTGCCAGGGGATGGTCTGGTTAATATAGCACTGTGCCAGGGGATGGTCTGGTTAATATAGCACTGTGCCATGGGATGGTCTGGTTAATATAGCACTGTGCCAGGGGATGGTCTGGTTAATATAGCACTGTACCAGGGGATGGTCTGGTTAATATAGCACTGTGCCAGGGGATGGTCTGGTTAATATAGCTCCATGCCATGGGATGGTCTGGTTAATATAGCACTGTGCCAGGGGATGGTCTGGTTAATATAGCTCCATGCCATGGGATGGTCTGGTTAATATAGCACTGTGCCAGGGGATGGTCTGGTTAATATAACACTGTGTCAGAGGATGGTCTGGTTAATATAGCCCCATGACAGGGGATGGTCTGGTTAATATAGCTCCATGCCATGGGATGGTCTGGTTAATATAGCACTGTGCCAGGGGATGGTCTGGTTAATATAGCACTGTGCCAGGGGATGGTCTGGTTAATATAGCTCCATGCCAGGGTATGGTCTGGTTAATATAGCACTGTGCCATGGGATGGTCTGGTTAATATTGCACTGTGCCAGGGGATGGTCTGGTTAATATAGCACCGTGCCAGGGGATGGTCTGGTTAATATAGCACTGTGCCAGGGGATGGTCTGGTTAATATAACACTGTACCAGGGGATGGTCTGGTTAATATAGCACTGTCCCAGGGGATGGTCTGGTTATTATAGCACTGTGCCAGGGGATGGTCTGGTTAATATAGCACTGTCCCAGGGGATGGTCTGGTTAATATAGCACTGTGCCAGGGGATGGTCTGGTTAATATAACACTGTACCAGGGGATGGTCTGGTTATTATAGCACTGTGCCAGGGGATGGTCTGGTTAATATAGCACTGTGCCATGGGATGGTCTGGTTAATATAGCACTGTACCATGGGATGGTCTGGTTATTATAGCACTGTCCCAGGGGATGGTCTGGTTAATATAGCACTGTACCATGGGATGGTCTGTGTTAATGTAGTACTGTACCAGGGGATGGTCTGGTTAATATTGCTCCATGCCAGGGGATGGTCTGGTTAATATAGCTCCATGCCATGGGATGGTCTGGTTAATACAGCTCCATGCCAGGGGATGGTCTGGTTAATATAGCACTGTGCCAGGGGATGGTCTGGTTAATATAGCTCCATGCCATGGGATGGTCTGGTTAATATAGCTCCATGCCATGGGATGGTCTGGTTAATATAGCTCCATGCCATGGGATGGTCTGGTTAATATTGCACTGTGCCATGGGATGGTCTGGTTAATATAGCACTGTGCCATGAGATGGTCTGGTTAATATAGCTCCATGCCATGGGATGGTCTGGTTAATATAGCACTGTGCCATGGGATGGTCTGGTTAATATAGCACTGTGCCATGGGATGGTCTGGTTAATATTGCTCCATGCCTGGGGATGGTCTGGTTAATATTGCTCCATGCCAGGGGATGGTCTGGTTAATATTGCTCCATGCCAGGGGATGGTCTGGTTAATATTGCTCCATGCCATGGGATGGTCTGGTTAATATAGCTCCATGCCAGGGGATGGTCTGGTTAATATAGCTCCATGCCATGGGATGGTCTGGTTAATATAGCTCCATGCCAGGGGATGGTCTGGTTAATATAGCTCCGTGCCAGGGGATGGTCTGGTTAATATAGCACTGTGCCAGGGGATGGTCTGGTTAATATAGCACTGTGCCAGGGGATGGTCTGGTTAATATAGCACCAGGCCATGGGATGGTCTGGTTAATATTGCTCCATGCCATGGGATGGTCTGGTTAATATAGCTCCATGCCAGGGGATTGTCTGTGTGGAAGTTTAAGTTGCTAATGTTCCCATTTTTATAACAGTCAGCAAAAAGTGTCTCTGGATTGTCCACAAGGAACTTATTTTTGAACTCTTTCCGTGCTTCTCATCTTTAACATTCAGAGGGTACTGTATTGTAATGACCTCTGAACATCGGTAGGGGCTTCAAAGGCCCCTGCATCTGGGTGGAGGAGGCTTCAAAGGCCCCTGCATCTGGGTGGAGGAGGCTTCAAAGGCCCCTGCATCTGGGTGGAGGAGGCTTCAAAGGCCCCTGCATCTGGGTGGAGGAGGCTTCAAAGGCCCCTGCATCTGGGTGGAGGAGGCTTCAAAGGCCCCTGCATCTGGGTGGAGGAGGCTTCAAAGGCCCCTGCATCTGGGTGGGGGATGCTTCAAAGGTCCCTGCATCTGGGTGGAGGAGGCTTCAAAGGCCCCTGCATCTGGGTGGGGGAGGCTTCAAAGGCCCCTGCATCTGTGTGGGGGAGGCTTCAAAGGCCCCTGCATCTGGGTGGGGGAGGCTTCAAAGGCCCCTGCATTGTGAGTCCTGTGTGGCTTAGTCGGTAGAGCATGGCGCTTGCAACGCCAAGCGTCGTGGGTTCGCTTCCCACTGGGGCCACCCATATGTAAAAGTAGTGGCCCCAGCCGACTTGTAAGTCGCTTTGGACAAAAAGCGTCTGCTAAATGGGATATATTATTATTATTATTATTATCTGGGTGGGGGATGCTTCAAAGGCCCCTGCATCTGGGTGGGGGATGCTTCAAAGGCCCCTGCATCTGGGTGGGGAGGCTTCAAAGGCCCCTGCATCTGGGTGGGGGATGCTTCAAAGTCCCCTGCATCTGGGTGGAGGAGGCTTCAAAGGCCCCTGCATCTGGGTGGGGAGGCTTCAAAGGCCCCTGCATCTGGGTGGGGAGGCTTCAAAGGCCCCTGCATCTGGGTGGGGGATGCTTCAAAGGCCCCTGCATCTGGGTGGAGGAGGCTTCAAAGGCCCCTGCATCTGGGTGGGGGAGGCTTCAAAGGCCCCTGCATTTGGGTGGGGGAGGCTTCAAAGGCCCCTGCATCTGGGTGGAGGAGGCTTCAAAGGCCCCTGCATTTGGGTGGAGGAGGCTTCAAAGTCCCCTGCATTTGGGTGGTGGATGCTTTGAAACTCTCCTGCCATTGTTGTCTAGGGCTTTGACACTTTTCACTTCACACCTCAGTGATGGTGTTTTCAGGGTCCAGGTTGGATGGTGTTTTCAGCGTCCAGGTGGGATGGTGTTTTCAGGTTTCTTTTGTTTGCCAGATCATTTCCAGTATAGCTTGGTAAATAAGGTAGTAGGAATCTTTGGTATTAGGAATCGTACCAGGTCATTTTGTCCAAAATCAGGTTGTAGGAGTTTGGTGTTTTGATTTGGAGTGAAGGTTATGTTGAGAAGTATCCTGTATATGTCCTGGTGACATAGTGTTATAGAGGATAGTATCCTGTATATGTCCTGGTGACATAGTGTTGTAGAGGGTAGTATCCTGTACATGTCCTGGTGACATAGTGTTGTAGAGGGTAGTATCCTGTATATGTCCTGGTGACATAGTGAAGGTTATGTTGTAGAGGGTAGTATCCTGTATATGTCCTGGTGACATAGTGTTGTAGAGGGTAGTGTCCTGTATATGTCCTGGTGACATAGTGTTGTAGAGGGTAGTATCCTGTATATGTCCTGGTGACATAGTGTTGTAGAGGGTAGTATCCTGTATATGTCCTGGTGACATAGTGTTATAGAGGGTAGTATCCTGTACATGTCCTGGTGACATAGTGTTGTAGAGGGTGGTATCCTGTATATGTCCTGGTGACATAGTGTTGTAGAGGGTAGTATCCTGTATATGTCCTGGTGACATAGTGTTATAGAGGGTAGTATCTTGTATATGTCCTGGTGACATAGTGTTGTAGAGGGTAGTATCCTGTACATGTCCTGGTGACATAGTGTTGTAGAGGGTAGTATCCTGTATATGTCCTGGTGACATAGTGAAGGTTATGTTGTAGAGGGTAGTATCCTGTATATGTCCTGGTGACATAGTGTTGTAGAGGGTAGTATCCTGTATATGTCCTGGTGACATAGTGAAGGTTATGTTGTAGAGGGTAGTATCCTGTATATGTCCTGGTGAAATAGTGTTGTAGAGGGTAGTATCCTGTATATGTCCTGTTGACATAGTGTTGTAGAGGGTAGTATCCTGTATATGTCCTGGTGACATAGTGTTGTAGAGGGTAGTATCCTGTATATGTCCTGGTGACATAGTGTTGTAGAGGGTAGTATCCTGTATATGTCCTGGTGACATAGTGAAGGTTATGTTGTAGAGGGTAGTATCCTGTATATGTCCTGGTGACATAGTGTTGTAGAGGGTAGTATCCTGTATATGTCCTGGTGACATAGTGAAGGTTATGTTGTAGAGGGTAGTATCCTGTATATGTCCTGGTGACATAGTGTTGTAGAGGGTAGTATCCTGTATATGTCCTGGTGACATAGTGTTGTAGAGGGTAGTATCCTGTATATGTCCTGTTGACATAGTGTTGTAGAGGGTAGTATCCTGTATATGTCCTGGTGACATAGTGTTGTAGAGGGTAGTATCCTGTATATGTCCTGGTGACATAGTGTTGTAGAGGGTAGTATCATGTATATGTCCTGGTGACATAGTGTTGTAGAGGGTAGTATCCTGTATATGTCCTGGTGACATAGTGAAGGTTATGTTGTAGAGGGTAGTATCCTGTATATGTCCTGGTGACATAGTGAAGGTTATGTTGTAGAGGGTAGTATCCTGTATATGTCCTGGTGAAATAGTGTTGTAGAGGGTAGTATCCTGTATATGTCCTGTTGACATAGTGTTGTAGAGGGTAGTATCCTGTATATGTCCTGGTGACATAGTGTTGTAGAGGGTAGTATCCTGTATATGTCCTGGTGACATAGTGTTGTAGAGGGTAGTATCCTGTATATGTCCTGGTGACATAGTGAAGGTTATGTTGTAGAGGGTAGTATCCTGTATATGTCCTGGTGACATAGTGTTGTAGAGGGTAGTATCCTGTATATGTCCTGGTGACATAGTGTTGTAGAGGGTAGTATCATGTATATGTCCTGGTGACATAGTGTTGTAGAGGGTAGTATCCTGTATATGTCCTGGTGACATAGTGAAGGTTATGTTGTAGAGGGTAGTATCCTGTATATGTCCTGGTGACATAGTGTTGTAGAGGGTAGTATCCTGTATATGTCCTGGTGACATAGTGTTGTAGAGGGTAGTATCATGTATATGTCCTGGTGACATAGTGTTGTAGAGGGTAGTATCCTGTATATGTCCTGGTGACATAGTGAAGGTTATGTTGTGGAGGGTAGTGTCCTGTATATGTCCTGGTGACATAGTGAAGGTTATGTTGTAGAGGGTAGTATCCTGTATATGTCCTGGTGACATAGTGAAGGTTATGTTGTAGAGGGTAGTATCCTGTATATGTCCTGGTGACATAGTGTTGTATAGGGTAGTATCCTGTATATGTCCTGGTGACATAGTGTTGTAGAGGGTAGTATCCTGTATATGTCCTGGTGACATAGTGTTGTAGAGGGTAGTATCCTGTATATGTCCTGGTGACATAGTGTTGTAGAGGGTAGTATCCTGTATATGTCCTGGTGACATAGTGTTGTAGAGGGTAGTATCATGTATATGTCCTGGTGACATAGTGTTGTAGAGGGTAGTATCCTGTATATGTCCTGGTGACATAGTGTTGTAGAGGGTAGTATCCTGTATATGTCCTGGTGACATAGTGAAGGTTATGTTGTGGAGGGTAGTATCCTGTATATGTCCTGGTGACATAGTGTTGTAGAGGGTAGTATCCTGTATATGTCCTGGTGACATAGTGTTGTAGAGGGTAGTATCCTGTATATGTCCTGGTGACATAGTGAAGGTTATGTTGTGGAGGGTAGTGTCCTGTATATGTCCTGGTGACATAGTGTTGTAGAGGATCCCTCTCTCATACCTCTATGTCCCTCTTTCCTACCCTCCTTTCTCCCAGCTCTCTGGGGGATAAGGGCTTGAAGGTCAAGGAGAGAGAGAGTTGTCATGGAGAGAGAGAGAGAGAGAGAGAGAGAGAGAGAGAGAGAGAGAGGAACCTTAGCATTCTGTTACTGTTGTTCTCAGGTCTTGCCTGTTGTTTTATTAATGCACTGACCCCCATTTATTTGTTTAAATGTATTTTTGAACCTTTATTTAACCATCCAGCCGGCCCTTTATTAATGCAGTGACCCCAACCCAGACGCCCTTTATTGACTTGTCTGACAACACAGCAGTGCTGGAGAGAATATTTAGACCTGATAGAAAATGAATGGACTTCCTCTCTCTACCTTTAAAAGCTTTATAATTCACTGACTGACCTCCGCTTGTTGTGTCTCTCCAGAGGTGTGCTTACTTTCCTCTCTGTCTCGCTGTGTTGGAAAATACCTTAAACAGTCTAAACCTTTGTGTACTATACAACCTATACTATTACAAAGTAGTTAGATCAGATAACACATGCTTCTCAGCAATTCCAGGTCATTTTCCTACTATATCATCTTAGACTCCTACTATATCACCTTAGACTCCTATTATATCATCTTATATGTCCTACTATATCATCTTAGATGTCTTACTATATCATCTTAGACTCCTACTATATCATCTTAGACTCATACTATATCATATTATGCTCCTATTATATCATCTTGGATTCCTACTATATAATCTTATGCTCCTATTATATCATCTTAGATGTCTTACTATATCATCTTAGATGTCCTATTATATCATCTTAGATGTCTTACTATATAATCTTAGACTCCTACTATTTCATCTTAGATGTCCTACTATATCATCTTAATGTCCTACAATGTAATCTTCGACTCCTACTATATCATCTTAGATATCTTACTATACCATCTTAGACTCCTACTATATCATCTTCGACTCCTACTATATCATCTTAGATGTCCTACTATATCATCTTAGATGTCCTACTATATCATCTTAGATGTCCTAATATATAATCTTAGATGTCCTACTATATAATCTTCGACTCCTACTATATCATCTTAGACTCCTACTATATCATCTTAGATGTCTTACTATATCATCTTAGATGTCCTACTATATCATCTTAGACTCCTACTATATCATCTTAGATGTCTTACTATATCATCTTAGATGTCCTACTATATCATCTTAGATGTCTTACTATATCATCTTAGATGTCCTACTATATCATCTTAGATGTCCTACTATGTCATCTTCGACTCCTACTATATCATCTTAGACTCTTACTATATCATATTATATGTCTTACTATATCATCTTAGATATCATACTATGTCATCTTCGACCCTTACTATATTATCTTAGATGTCCTACTATATCATCTTAGATGTCCTACTATATCATCTTAGATGTCCTACTATGTCATCTTCGACTCCTACTATATCATCTTAGACTCCTACTATATCATCTTAGATGTCCTACTATATCATTTTAGATGTCTTACTATATCATCTGAGACTCCTACTATATCATTTTAGATGTCTTACTATATCATCTGAGACTCCTACTATATCATTTTAGATGTCCTACTATGTCATCTTCGACTCCTACTATATCATCTTAGATGTCCTACTATATCATCTTAGACTCCTACTATATCATCTTAGACTCCTATATAATCTTAGATATATTGTTGCATGTTGGAAATGCCTGAGTTTAGTACCTAATTAAGTCTTATTTTAATTTACAACATAGATGAGTAGAATATTTTTATGGCCGGTCGGTTGTACGATGATAAGGCCAGCCACAGATTGAGTGAGCAGCCACTTTCATATGATGCCTGGGAATGTTTTTCTAACAAGTGTCAAGCCACCTGTGAAATGTACAATGGACTCATTGATTTGCTGTTTTAGCAGCCCTTGAATGACCCTGAGAGGAGAGAGGGACGAGGGACGAGGGCTTTAGTGGTTGCGTCAGATCCTGTTTTGGCCCACAGACTCTATAGTATTGCAACAGAGAGAGATATGACTTTACAGCTCATAACAAGAGTCACTGTGATTTTAACCTGTTTACTGTGAACTTTATAACACCTTTTAGTTTGTAAGGGAAAACATAATCAAACCTCTTGACCTTAGGACAGTGGAGTAGTCTAGTCTCTCTCTGTCTCAGGTTGAAGGAGAAGTTGCCAAAGAAGTGGACCTTCAAAGCGCTGCTCAGGATCTGAAGAAGGCTCTGTAGAAACCATGTACCAGGCCTTTCTCCTCTCATCTCGTCTCTCTTCTCATCATTTTTGCCTCGCCTACCCTCTCCCTCCCCTCTCCTCCTTTATCCTCTCCTCCCCTCCCATCTTCTCTTCTCCCCTCTCCTCCTTTATCCTATCCTCTTCCCCCTCTCCTCCTTTATCCTATCCTCTTCTCCACTCTCCTCCTTTATTCTATCCTCTTCTCCCCTCTCCTCCTTTATCCTATCCTCTTCTCCCCTCTCCTCCTTTATCCTATCCTCTTCCCCCTCTCCTTGTTTATTCTATCCTCTTCTCCCCTCTCCTCCTTTATCCTATCCTCTTCTCCCCTCTCCTCCTTTATCCTCTTCTCCCCTCACCTCCTTTATCCTATCCTCTTCTCCCCTCTCCTCCTTTATCCTATCCTCTTCTCCCCTCTCCTCCTTTATCCTATCCTCTTCCCCCTCTCCTCCTTTATCCTATCCTCTTCTCCCCTCTCCTCCTTTATCCTATCCTCTTCCCCCTCTCCTCCTTTATCCTATCCTCTTCTCCCCTCTCCTCCTTTATCCTATCCTCTTCCCCCTCTCCTCCTTTATCCTATCCTCTTCTCCCCTCTCCTCCTTTATCCTATCCTCTTCCCCCTCTCCTCCTTTATCCTATCCTCTTCCCCCTCTCCTCCTTTATCCTATCCTCTTCTCCCCTCACCTCCTTTATCCTATCCTCTTCTCCCCTCTCCTCCTTTATTCTATCCTCTTCTCCCCTCTCCTCCTTTATCCTATCCTCTTCTCCCCTCTCCTCCTTTATCCTATCCTCTTCTCCCCTCTCCTCCTTTATCCTATCCTCTTCTCCCCTCTCCTCCTTTATCCTATCCTCTTCCCCCTCTCCTCCTTTATCCTATCCTCTTCTCCCCTCTCCTCCTTTATCCTATCCTCTTCCCCCTCTCCTCCTTTATCCTATCCTCTTCTCCCCTCTCCTCCTTTATCCTATCCTCTTCTCCCCTCTCCTCCTTTATCCTATCCTCTTCTCCCCTCTCCTCCTTTATCCTATCCTCTTCTCCCCTCACCTCCTTTATCCTATCCTCTTCTCCCCTCTCCTCCTTTATCCTATCCTCTTCTCCCCTCTCCTCCTTTATCCTATCCTCTTCCCCCTCTCCTCCTTTATCCTATCCTCTTCTCCCCTCACCTCCTTTATCCTATCCTCTTCTCCCCTCTCCTCCTTTATTCTATCCTCTTCTCCCCTCTCCTCCTTTATCCTATCCTCTTCTCCCCTCTCCTCCTTTATCCTATCCTCTTCTCCCCTCTCCTCCTTTATCCTATCCTCTTCTCCCCTCTCCTCCTTTATCCTATCCTCTTCCCCCTCTCCTCCTTTATCCTATCCTCTTCTCCCCTCTCCTCCTTTATCCTATCCTCTTCTCCCCTCTCCTCCTTTATCCTATCCTCTTCTCCCCTCTCCTCCTTTATCCTATCCTCTTCTCCCCTCTCCTCCTTTTTCCTATCCTCTTCTCCACTCTCCTCCTTTATCCTATCCTCTTCTCCCCTCTCCTCCTTTATCCTATCCTCTTCCCCCTCTCCTCCTTTATCCTATCCCCTTCTCCCCTCTCCTCCTTTATCCTATCCTCTTCCCCCTCTCCTCCTTTATCCTATCCTCTTCTCCTCCTCCTTTATCCTATCCCCTTCTCCCCTCTCCTCCTTTATCCTATCCTCTTCCCCCTCTCCTCCTTTATCCTATCCTCTTCTCCCCTCTCCTCCTTTATCCTATCCTCTTCTCCCCTCTCCTCCTTTATCATATCCTCTTCTCCCCTCTCCTCCTTTATCCTATCCTCTTCTCCCTCACCTCCTTTATCCTATCCTCTTCCCCCTCTCCTCCTTTATCCTATCCTCTTCCCCCTCTCCTCCTTTATCCTATCCTCTTCTCCCCTCTCCTCCTTTATCCTATCCTCTTCTCCCCTCTCCTCCTTTATCATATCCTCTTCTCCCCTCTCCTCCTTTATCCTATCCTCTTCTCCCCTCACCTCCTTTATCCTATCCTCTTCCCCCTCTCCTCCTTTATCCTATCCTCTTCTCCCCTCACCTCCTTTATCCTATCCTCTTCCCCCTCTCCTCCTTTATCCTATCCTCTTCCCCCTCTCCTCCTTTATCCTATCCTCTTCTCCCCTCTCCTCCTTTATCCTATCCTCTTCTCCCCTCTCCTCCTTTATCATATCCTCTTCTCCCCTCTCCTCCTTTATCCTATCCTCTTCTCCCCTCTCCTCCTTATCCTATCCTCTTCCCCCTCTCCTCCTTTATCCTATCCTCTTCTCCCCTCTCCTCCTTTATCCTATCCTCTTCCCCCTCTCCTCCTTTATCCTATCCTCTTCTCCCCTCACCTCCTTTATCCTATCCTCTTCCCCCTCTCCTCCTTTATCCTATCCTCTTCCCCCTCTCCTCCTTTATCCTATCCTCTTCTCCCCTCTCCTCCTTTATTCTATCCTCTTCCCCCTCTCCTCCTTTATCCTATCCTCTTCTCCCCTCTCCTCCTTTATCCTATCCTCTTCTCCCCTCTCTCCTTTATCATATCCTCTTCTCCCCTCTCCTCCTTTATCCTATCCTCTTCTCCCCTCTCCTCCTTTATTCTATCCTCTTCTCCCCTCTCCTCCTTTATCCTATCCTCTTCTCCCCTCTCCTCCTTTATCCTATCCTCTTCTCCCCTCTCCTCCTTTATCCTATCCTCTTCTCCCCTCTCCTCCTTTATCCTCTTCTCCCCTCACCTCCTTTATCCTATCCTCTTCTCCCCTCTCCTCCTTTATCCTATCCTCTTCCCCCCTCTCCTCCTTTATCCTATCCTCTTCTCCCCTCTCCTCCTTTATACTCTTCTCCCCTCACCTCTTCTCCCCTCTCCTCACATCCTCTCTCCTTTCCTCTAATCTCTACTCTCTCCTCTAATCATCTGTCCTCCCCTCTCCCTCATCCTTTCCCCTCTCCACTCCTATCCTCTCTCTCTCCTCTCTCCTCTCCTCTCCTTGCTCATTAGTTAAGTAATTACTGTTTAGTCTGGGATCGAGGAGAACAGAGGAGACTAGAGGAGAATAGGGGAGAACAGGGGAGACTAGAAGAGAACAGAGGAGAACAGAGGAGACAAGAGGAGAACAGAGGAGACAAGAGGAGAACAGAGGAGACTAGATGAGAACAGAGGAGACTAGAGGAGAACAGAGGAGACTAGAGGAGAACAGAGGAGACTAGAGGGGACTAGAGGAGACTAGAGGAGAACAGAGGAGACCAGGTGAGAACAGAGGAGACTAGAAGAGACTATAAGAGAACAGGGGAAACTATAGGAGAATAGAGGAGACTAGAGGAGAACAGAGGAGACCAGATGAGAACAGAGGAGACTAGAAGAGACTATAGGAGAACAGAGGAGACTATAGGAGAACAGAGGAGACCAGATGAGAACAGAGGAGACTAGAAGAGACTAGAGGAGACTAGAAGAGACTAGAGGAGAACAGAGGAGACCAGGTGAGAACAGAGGAGACTAGAAGAGACTATAGGAGAACAGAGGAGACTATAGGAGAACAGAGGAGACTAGAGGAGAACAGAGGAGACCAGATGAGAACAGATGAGACTAGAAGAGACTATAGGAGAACAGAGGAGACTATAGGAGAACAGAGGAGACTAGAGGAGAACAGAGGAGATCAGAGGAGAACAGAGGAGACTAGAAGAGAACAGAGGGGACTAGAGGAGACTAGAGGAGACTAGAAGAGAACAGAGGAGAACAGAGGAGACAAGAGGAGAACAGAGGAGACTATAGGAGAACAGAGGAGACTATAGGAGAACAGAGGAGACTAGAAGAGACTAGAGGAGACTAGAAGATACTAGACGAGAACAGAGGAGACTAGAAGAGACTAGAGGAGACTAGAAGAGACTAGAGGAGAACAGAGGAGACTATAGGAGAACAGAGGAGACTAGAGGAGAACAGAGGAGACTAGAAGAGAACAGAGGAGACTAGAGGAGAACAGAGGAGACTAGAGGAGAACAGAGGAGACTAGAAGAGAACAGAGGAGACTAGAGGAGAACAGAGGAGACTAGAGGAGAACAGAGGAGACTAGAGGAGAACAGAGGAGACTAGAGGAGAACAGAGGAGACTAGAGGAGAACAGAGGGGACTAGAGGAGAACAGTATCACCTCATCAGACTTGGGTGTGTCAGTCAGGCAGCCGGTCAGGCAGCCGGTCAGGCAGCCGGTCAGGTAGCCGGTCAGGCAGCCGGTCAGGTAGCCAGTCAGGCAGCCGGTCAGGCAGCCGGTCAGGCAGCCGGTCAGGCAGCCGGTCAGGTAGCCAGTCAGGCAATGTAAAGGCTTAACATAAATCGCAGCATGTTTATCCTCTTAGCAACATGTTACTAATGTTTGATACCAAAAAGTTGTATGAACAGAAGCCTCAGGCTTGCCTATCGACCCACCAGCCCCATAACAAATAGACAGATGGAATACTGCACCTTGTTGGTGTTGGTGTGTGTGTGTGTGTGTGTGTGTGTGTGTGTGTGTGTGTGTGTGTGTGTGTGTGTGTGTGTGTGTGTGTGTGTGTGTGTGTGTGTGTGTGTGTGTGTGTGTGTGTGTGTGTGTGTGTGTGTGTGTGTGTGTGCGTGCGTATATGTGCGTGTGTGTGCGCGTGTGTGCGTGTGCGTGTACGTATGCGTTTACGTGTACGCATGCGTGTACGTGTGTGTGTGTGTGTGTTGGGTACCCTGTGTAGCAGAACAGAAGAGAGCCAGCTAGAACCTGTACAAGGTGAGGTGAAAGGCTGTGTGTGTGTGTGTGTGTTGGGTACCCTGTGTAGCAGAACAGAAGAGAGCCAGCTAGAACCTGTACAAGGTGAGGTGAAAGGCTGTGTGTGTGTGTGTTGGGTACCCTGTGTAGCAGAACAGAAGAGAGCCAGCTACAACCTGTACAAGGTGAGGTGAAAGGCTGTGTGTGTGTGTTGGGTACCCTGTGTAGCAGAACAGAAGAGAGCCAGCTACAACCTGTACAAGGTGAGGTGAAAGGCTGAAAGCCATCAGTGGCAGCCCCACACAATGTTTTGCGCTCCTCCTCTGACCGAGCGACTAAACAACCTGCTGCTATGCCATTTCTCTCTCTCTCTCTGACTCAGTGCGTGCTGGGAGTGTTTTTGCAGTTCAGAGGGCGTGTGGAGGGCTCTGTCCTTCCTTATTTCCTTGGTCTTTTCCTTGTTTTACATGGTGGAGAGTTAACACGTTGTTAGTTTAGCCGTTTCCACTGTTTTGTTGACAGTCAGGGAGGAAGAGGACAGAGTTTTAGTTTCATGGCTTTTCAATGGTATAGTGTGTGCGATTGCTTCTCAGCGTAGACCCTAGACCCGTAGACCCTAGACCCGTAGACTATATGTAGGGTCCCTAGACCCGTAGACTCTATGCAGGGACCCTAGACCCTAGACCCGTAGACTCTATGCAGGGTCCCTAGACCCGTAGACTCTATGCAGGGTCCCTAGACCCGTAGACTCTATGCAGGGTCCCTAGACCCGTAGACTCTATGCAGGGTCCCTAGACCCGTAGACTCTATGCAGGGTCCCTAGACCCGTAGACTCTATGCAGGGTCCCTAGACCCGTAGACTCTATGCAGGGTCCCTAGACCCGTAGACTCTATGCAGGGTCCCTAGACCCGTAGACTCTATGCAGGTTCCCTAGACCCGTAGACTCTATGCAGGGTCCCTAGACCCGTAGACTTTATGCAGGGTCCCTAGACCCGTAGACTCTATGCAGGGTCCCTAGACCCGTAGACTCACTGAAGTAGGGAGACAGAGAGTCAGAGCAGTGGTAAATATGGGGAAGGAGGGAGTCAGAGAGAAGTATGGAGACAGAGAGTCAGAGCAGTGGTAAATATGGGGAAGGAGAGAGTCAGAGAGAAGTATGGAGACAGAGAGTCAGAGCAGTTGTAAATATGGGGAAGGAGGGAGTCAGAGAGAAGTATGGAGACAGAGAGTCAGATCAGTGGTAAATATGGGGAAGGAGAGAGTCAGAGAGAAGTATGGAGACAGAGAGTCAGAGCAGTGGTAAATATGGGGAAGGAGGGAGTCAGAGAGAAGTATGGAGACAGAGTCTGAGCAGTGGTAAATATGGGGAAGGAGGGAGTCAGAGAGAAGTATGGAGACAGAGAGTCAGATCAGTGGTAAATATGGGGAAGGAGAGAGTCAGAGAGAAGTATGGAGACAGAGAGTCGGAGCAGTGGTAAATATGGGGAAGGAGGGAGGGAGTCAGAGAGAAGTAGGGAGACAGAGAGTCAGAGCAGTGGTAAATATGGGGAAGGAGAGAGTCAGAGAGAGGTATGGACACAGAGAGTCTGAGCAGTGGTAAATATGGGGAAGGAGAGAGTCAGAGAGAAGTAGGGAGACAGAGAGTCAGAGCAGTGGTAAATATGGCGAAGGAGAGAGTCAGAGAGAAGTAGGGAGACAGAGAGTCAGAGCAGTGGTAAATATGGGGAAGGAGGGAGTCGGAGAGAAGTATGGAGACAGAGAGTCAGAGCAGTGGTAAATATGAGGAAGGAGAGAGTCAGAGAGAAGTAGGGAGACAGAGAGTCAGAGCAGTGGTAAATATGGGGAAGGAGAGAGTCAGAGAGAAGTAGGGAGACAGAGAGTCAGAGCAGTGGTAAATATGGCGAAGGAGAGAGTCAGAGAGAAGTAGGGAGACAGAGAGTCAGAGGGAGCGTCACCTCGGCCTGCCCAGGCCTGCTAACCATGCAGGGGAGTGGCAGTACATTAACAAGCCCTGGCGTTGCACACAGCCAGCCAGCCTTCCCTCCCTCCTTCCCTAACTCCTTGCTCTCTCTGCCCTCCCTCCCCGTCCTCTCTGTCCTCCCTCCCCGCCTTCTCTGCCCTCCCTCCCCACCCTCTCTGCCCTCTCTCCCCACCCTCCTTGCCTAGAAACAGGGAGCCAAGGCTCAGAAGTGCTGCCCTTCACTGATCTGCCAAGGACTTAGAGCACACACAACACTGACAGCACTGACATCTCTCTCTCTCTCTGTCTCTCTGTCTCTCTCTCTCTCTTTTTCTCTCTATCTGTCTCCTCTCTCTCTCTCTCTCTCTCTTTGTCTCTCTCTCTCTCTGTCTCTCCTCTCTCTCCTTCACACTCTCTCTCTCTCTCTGTCTCTCATCTCTCTCTGTCTCTCATCTCTCTCTGTCTCTCATCTCTCTCTCTCTCTCTCTCTCTCTCTCTCTCTCTCTCTCTCTGTCTCTCTCTCTATATATATATATCTATCTCTGTCTCTCTCTTTCTCCTTCACTCTCTCTCTCCTCTCTCTCTGTGTCTCTCTCTCTCTCTCTCTCTCTCTCCTCCACTCTCTCTCTCTTTCTCTCGCTCTCCCTCTTCCACAACAGTCTCGGGCAATAAACATTTCTGCAAAATAAAATGCTTGGTGTAGTTTCTGCTTGGCCAAGTCTTAGAGATGGAGTGGAGAAGAACATATATTAGGAGAGTGGAGGAGAGGGAGAGGAGGAGTAGGTTTGGGTAGGAAAGGTGAGGATGTCATAGCATTGTCATCAGGCATGCCTCTCGTTATGTAGAGGAGAGGAGGAGATGGGAAGAGGAGAGAAATAGATGCTGCTCATCGAGGAGAGGAGAGGAAGAGAGGAGAAGAGGAGAGGAGAAGAGAGGAAGAGATGGTCGTAGCATTGTCATCAGGCATGCCTCTCATTGAGAAGAGGATAAGATGAGAGGGAGAGAGGAGAAGAGAGGAAGAGATGGTCGTAGCATTGTCATCAGGCATGCCTCTCATTGAGGAGAGGAGAAGAGGAGAGGAAGAGAGGAGAAGAGAGGAGGAGATGGTCGTAGCATTGTCATCAGGCATGCCTCTCATTGAGAAGAGGAGAAGATGAGAGGGAGAGAGGAGAAGAGAGGAAGAGATGGTCGTAGCATTGTCATCAGGCATGCCTCCTGTTATGTAGGTCACTGCTAGGTTCTTTTTAGTGCAGCTCACTGACTTTTTGTTCATAGCTGCAAAGCATAAATATGAAACACTTACTTGGTCTCGTTATTTCTCTCTCCACACAATAACAGCAGAATTAGTACTGAAAGAAATCAATTTATATTCATGAAGAACAACACAAATCTAATCACTACACAATTCTAACTGCCATGATAATGGGTTAAATAATGTGGGAATAGAGAACCATGGTCAACTGGTGTTCAGCAGTAATGTTCCCTCCTCCCTGGAAACAACTGGTGTTCAGCAGTAATGTTCCCTCCTCCCTGGAAACAACTGGTGTTCATCAGCAATGTCCCCTCCTCCCTGGACACAACTGGTGTTCATCAGTAATGTTCCCTCCTCCCTGGAAACAACTGGTGTTCAGCAGTAATGTTCCCTCCTCCCTGGACACAACTGGTGTTCATCAGTAATGTTCCCTCCTCCCTCGAAACAACTGGTGTTCAGCAGTAATGTTCCCTCCTCCCTGGAAACAACTGGTGTTCAGCATTAATGTTCCCTCCTCCCTGGACACAACTGGTGTTCATCAGTAATGTTCCCTCCTCTCTGGAAACAACTGGTGTTCAGCATTAATGTTCCCTCCTCCCTGGAAACAACTGGTGTTCAGCAGTAATGTTCCCTCCTCCCTGGACACAACTGGTGTTCATCAGTAATGTTCCCTCCTCCCTGGAAACAACTGGTGTTCAGCAGCAATGTTCCCTCCTCCCTGGACACAACTGGTGTTCAGCAGTAATGTTCCCTCCTCCCTGGAAACAACTGGTGTTCATCAGTAATGTTCCCTCCTCTCTGGAAACAACTGGTGTTCAGCATTAATGTTCCCTCCTCCCTGGACACAACTGGTGTTCATCAGTAATGTTCCCTCCTCCCTGGAAACAACTGGTGTTCAGCATTAATGTTCCCTCCTCCCTGGACACAACTGGTGTTCAGCAGTAATGTTCCCTCCTCTCTGGAAACAACTGGTGTTCAGCAGCAATGTTCCCTCCTCCCTGGACACAACTGGTGTTCATCAGCAATGTTCCCTCCTCCCTGGACACAACTGGTGTTCAGCAGTAATGTTCCCTCCTCTCTGGAAACAACTGGTGTTCGGCAGTAATGTTCCCTCCTCCCTGGACACAACTGGTGTTCATCAGTAATGTTCCCTCCTCCCTCGAAACAACTGGTGTTCAGCAGTAATGTTCCCTCCTCCCTGGACACAACTGGTGTTCAGCATTAATGTTCCCTCCTCCCTGGACACAACTGGTGTTCATCAGTAATGTTCCCTCCTCTCTGGAAACAACTGGTGTTCAGCATTAATGTTCCCTCCTCCCTGGAAACAACTGGTGTTCAGCAGTAATGTTCCCTCCTCCCTGGACACAACTGGTGTTCATCAGTAATGTTCCCTCCTCCCTGGAAACAACTGGTGTTCAGCAGCAATGTTCCCTCCTCCCTGGACACAACTGGTGTTCAGCAGTAATGTTCCCTCCTCCCTGGAAACAACTGGTGTTCATCAGTAATGTTCCCTCCTCTCTGAAACAACTGGTGTTCAGCATTAATGTTCCCTCCTCCCTGGACACAACTGGTGTTCATCAGTAATGTTCCCTCCTCCCTGGAAACAACTGGTGTTCAGCATTAATGTTCCCTCCTCCCTGGACACAACTGGTGTTCAGCAGTAATGTTCCCTCCTCTCTGGAAACAACTGGTGTTCAGCAGCAATGTTCCCTCCTCCCTGGACACAACTGGTGTTCATCAGCAATGTTCCCTCCTCTCTGGACACAACTGGTGTTCAGCAGTAATGTTCCCTCCTCTCTGGAAACAACTGGTGTTCGGCAGCAATGTTCCCTCCTCTCTGGAAACAACTGGTGTTCAGCATTAATGTTCCCTCCTCTCTGGAAACAGCTGGTGTTCATCAGTAATGTTCCCTCCTCCCTGGACACAACTGGTGTTCATCAGTAATGTTCCCTCCTCCCTGGAAACAACTGGTGTTCAGCAGCAATGTTCCCTCCTCCCTGGACACAACTGGTGTTCAGCAGTAATGTTCCCTCCTCCCTGGAAACAACTGGTGTTCATCAGTAATGTTCCCTCCTCTCTGGAAACAACTGGTGTTCAGCATTAATGTTCCCTCCTCCCTGGACACAACTGGTGTTCATCAGTAATGTTCCCTCCTCCCTGGAAACAACTGGTGTTCAGCATTAATGTTCCCTCCTCCCTGGACACAACTGGTGTTCAGCAGTAATGTTCCCTCCTCTCTGGAAACAACTGGTGTTCAGCAGCAATGTTCCCTCCTCCCTGGACACAACTGGTGTTCATCAGCAATGTTCCCTCCTCTCTGGACACAACTGGTGTTCAGCAGTAATGTTCCCTCCTCTCTGGAAACAACTGGTGTTCGGCAGCAATGTTCCCTCCTCTCTGGAAACAACTGGTGTTCAGCATTAATGTTCCCTCCTCTCTGGAAACAACTGGTGTTCATCAGTAATGTTCCCTCCTCCCTGGACACAACTGGTGTTCATCAGTAATGTTCCCTCCTCCCTGGACACAACTGGTGTTCAGCAGCAATGTTCCCTCCTCCCTGGAAACAACTGGTGTTCAGCAGCAATGTTCCCTCCTCTCTGGAAACAACTGGTGTTCAGCAGCAATGTTCCCTCCTCTCTGGAAACAACTGGTGTTCAGCAGCAATGTTCCCTCCTCCCTGGACACAACTGGTGTTCATCAGTAATGTTCCCTCCTCCCTGGAAACAACTGGTGTTCAGCATTAATGTTCCCTCCTCCCTGGACACAACTGGTGTTCAGCATTAATGTTCCCTCCTCTCTGGAAACAACTGGTGTTCAGCAGTAATGTTCCCTCCTCCCTGGACACAACTGGTGTTCAGCAGTAATGTTCCCTCCTCTCTGGAAACAACTGGTGTTCATCAGTAATATTCCCACCTCCCTGGAAAAATACTTTTTCTGAACTTTTAAATGCATAAAACATTACCTGGAACTGGTGAAGCAAATATCTGCAAGGGGATAATACTATACATAACAATACTCTCTCTCTCTTCTCTCTCTCTCCCTCTCTTCTCTCTCCCTCTCTCTCTCTCTCTCTCTCTCTCTCTCTCTCTCTCTCTCTCTTCTCTTTCTCTCTCTCTCTCTCTCTCTCTTCTCTCTCTCTCTCCTCTCTCTCTCTCTCTCTCTCTCTCTCTCTCTCTCTCTCTCTCTCTCTCTTCTCTCTCCTTTCTCTCTATCTCTCTCTGTCTCTCTCTCCTCTCTCTCTCCCCCTCTCTCTCTCTCCTTTCTCTCTCTCTCTCTCTCCTTTCTCTCTCTCCCTCTCTTCTCTCTCTGTCTCTCCCCCTCTCTCTCTCCCTCTCTCTCTCTCTCTCTCTCTCTCTCTCTCTCTCTCTCTCTCTCTCTCTCTTCTCTCTATCTCTCTCTCTCTCTCTCTCTCTCTCTCTCTCTCTCTCTCTCTCTCTTCTCTCTCCTTTCTCTCTCTCTCTCTCTGTCTCTCTCTCTCTCCTCTCTCTCTCTCCCCCTCTCTCTCTCTTTCTCTCTCTCCCCCTCTCTCTCTCCTTTCTCTCTCTCTCTCTCTCTCTCTCCTTTCTCTCTCTCCCTCTCTTCTCTCTCTCTGTCTCCCCCTCTCTCTCTCTCTCTCTCTCTCTCTCTCTCTCTCTCCCCCTCTCTCTCTCTCCCTCTCTTCTCTCTCCTTTCTCTCTCTCTGTCTCTCTCTCTCTCTCTCCTTTCTCTCTCCCTCTCTTCTCTCTATCTGTCTCTCCCCCCCTTTCTCTCTCTCTCTATGTCTCTCTCTCTGTCTCTCTCTCTGTCTCTCTCTCTGTCTCTCTCTCTCTCTCTCTCTCTCTCCCTCTCTTCTCTCTCTCCTCTCCCCCCCCCTCTCTCTCTCTCTCTCCCTGATGACCAATCATCTACACCCCTATAGATTTGCTCAGCGCTCCACTGCTACACTCTTAGAGATAAACAGCTGTTCCTGAACGGTTCTTCGGCCTAAAGGGTTCCTCTGTAGAAAGGGTTCTGCCTGGAACCAAACAGGTTCTCAAAGGGTTATCTTATGGGAGAAGCCAAAGAACCCTTTCAGGTTCTAGGTGTGTAGTACATGTCCCAAATATGCACCCTATTCTCTACTTAGTGCACTACAGTACATAGTTGTCAGATCAAAGGCAGTGTGCTATCGAGGGACAAAGGTGCCATTTGGGATTCACCCTACAGCTAAAGAAAGTGTAGAAGAACGATGGCTTCACTAACGTTCTGGGAGATCCAGCTGTAGTTGAAAGATTGCTGTAATGATCGGTCCTGTAGTCCTGTAGTGTATCATGCCTATAGCGGGCAGCTGACGGTGGTGGAAAACTCTACTTTAAATTTCACATCATTGTAATAAAATGTACTACATATAATATATATATAGTTTTACTATTTCATGCCCTTGCCTCTAGTAGTTACACCAACTATCTCTGAGTTAGCTACCCGACCTGTCTAACTCGATATCCTCAAACGTTTTCCATTGTGTTCCTCATTGCCTATAATGTGCCTGTAACTTGTGATAACAAGTCAAAGAGAAGTGCTGTTTGTGTAACTACATCAACAGTGGTGCGAATTACTATGAGTAAGCCATGCTGTAGGTCAGAGAGAGAAGGTTTGCAAGGCACACACACACACACACCTTCCCACTTCTCTGACCTTATAGCTTATAATCAGCTCTGCCAGTGACTTGTCATCTTGTCAAACCATCGCCAGCATCCCTATAGCACTCTGGTAGCAGAGCATGGTAGGGAGGGAGGGAGAGAGGAGGAGGCGGGGGGAGGGAGGGAGGGAGGAGGGGGAGGGAGAGAGGAGGCGGGGAGGGAGGGAGGGAGTGAGTGAGGGAGGGAGGGAGATGGGGAGGGAGGGAGTGAGGAAGGAGTGAGGGAGGGAGACCGGGAGTGAGGGAGGGACAGGAAGGACTGTGTGCTTTAAGATCATCAAATCACCTGACGAAAGCCATGAAGTACACCCTTTGAATGAGTGCCAGTCATTTCAATTACGGCCATCTTTCTCTGTTGCTCTCCATCCCTGATCGTTCAGTCTCTGATCAATAGTTGCACATCAATACTATCATGATGCCAGATGCTTTGTTTACTACAGACTGTTTTCTCATCAATGCCCCCGGCCAAAAAAAGACCCACTTCTGTTCTTATCTCCTAGCAGGCAGGGCTCGTCTCAGCCTGTCATAGTATTATCACAGACTATAGAAGACAATTGAAGGCTCATCCATCAGGTTATTATTACTATCAGTCTGGACTCACAGTGTGAAGTTTAACTACATAATAACGTTGAACATAGTAGTTATGGAGATGGCTTGATACCAGTTTAATGGCAGAGAGAGACCAGAGATGGCTTGATACCAGTTTAATGGCAGAGAGAGATCAGAGATGGCTTGATACCAGTTTAATGGCAGAGAGAGACCAGAGATGGCTTGATACCAGTTTAATGGCAGAGAGAGACCAGAGATGGCTTGATACAAGTTTAATGGCAGAGAGAGATCAGAGATGGCTTGGTATCAGTTTAATGGCAGAGAGAGACCAGAGATGGCTTGATACCAGTTTAATGGGAGAGAGAGACCAGAGATGGCTTGATACCAGTTTAATGGCAGAGAGAGACCAGAGATGGCTTGATGCCAGTTTAATGGCAGAGAGAGACCAGAGATGGCTTGATACCAGTTTAATGGCAGAGAGAGATCAGAGATGGCTTGATACTAGTTTACATTTTACATTTACATTTAAGTCATTTGGCAGAGAGAGATCAGAGATGGCTTGATACCAGTTTAATGGCAGAGAGAGATCAGAGATGGCTTGATATCAGTTTAATGGCAGAGAGAGATCAGAGATTGCTTGATGCCAGTTTAATGGCAGAGAGAGACCAGAGATGGCTTGATATCAGTTTAATGGCAGAGAGAGATCAGAGATGGCTTGATACCAGTTTAATGGCAGAGAGAGAACAGAGATGGCTTGATACCAGTTTAATGGCAGAGAGAGATCAGAGATGGCTTGATACCAGTTTAATGGCAGAGAGAGATCAGAGATTGCTTGATACCAGTTTAATGGCAGAGAGAGATCAGAGATGGCTTGATGCCAGTTTAATGGCAGAGAGAGACCAGAGATGGCTTGATATCAGTTTAATGGCAGAGAGAGATCAGAGATGGCTTGATACCAGTTTAATGGCAGAGAGAGAACAGAGATGGCTTGATACCAGTTTAATGGCAGAGAGAGATCAGAGATGGCTTGATACCAGTTTAATGGCAGAGAGAGATCAGAGATTGCTTGATACCAGTTTAATGGCAGAGAGAGATCAGAGATGGCTTGATGCCAGTTTAATGGCAGAGAGAGACCAGAGATGGCTTGATATCAGTTTAATGGCAGAGAGAGACCAGATATGGCTTGATACCAGTTTAATGGCAGAGAGAGATCAGAGATGGCTTGATACCAGTTTAATGGCAGAGAGAGATCAGAGATTGCTTGATACCAGTTTAATGGCAGAGAGAGATCAGAGATGGCTTGATGCCAGTTTAATGGCAGAGAGAGACCAGAGATGGCTTGATATCAGTTTAATGGCAGAGAGAGACCAGAGATGGCTTGATACTAGTTTAATGGCAGAGAGAGACCAGAGATGGCTTGATACCAGTTTAATGGCAGAGAGAGATCAGAGATTGGCTTGATACCAGTTTAATGGCAGAGAGAGATCAGAGATTGCTTGATACCAGTTTAATGGCAGAGAGAGATCAGAGATGGCTTGATGCCAGTTTAATGGCAGAGAGAGACCAGAGATGGCTTGATATCAGTTTAATGGCAGAGAGAGACCAGAGATGGCTTGATACTAGTTTAATGGCAGAGAGAGACCAGAGATGGCTTGATACCAGTTTAATGGCAGAGAGAGATCAGAGATTGGCTTGATACCAGTTTAATGGCAGAGAGAGATCAGAGATGGCTTGATACCAGTTTAATGGCAGAGAGATCAGAGATGGCTTGATACCTGTTTAATGGCAGAGAGAGATCAGAAATGGCTTGATACCAGTTTAATGGCAGAGAGAGACCAGAGATGGCTTGATACTAGTTTAATGGCAGAGAGAGTCCAGGGATGGCTTGATATCAGTTTAATGGCAGAGAGAGTCCAGAGATGGCTTGATATCAGTTTAATGGCAGAGAGAGATCAGAGATGGCTTGATACCAGTTTAATGGCAGAGAGAGATCAGAGATGGCTTGATACCAGTTTAATGGCAGAGAGAGACCAGAGATGGCTTGATATCAGTTTAATGGCACAGAGAGATCAGAGATGGCTTGATATCAGTTTAATGGCAGAGAGAGATCAGAGATGGCTTGATACCAGTTTAATGTCAGAGAGAGACCAGAGATGGCTTGATATCAGTTTAATGGCACAGAGAGATCAGAGATGGCTTGATATCAGTTTAATGGCAGAGAGAGATCAGAGATGGCTTGATACCAGTTTAATGGCAGAGAGAGACCAGAGATGGCTTGATATCAGTTTAATGGCAGAGAGAGATCAGAGATGGCTTGATATCAGTTTAATGGCAGAGAGAGTCCAGAGATGGCTTGATATCAGTTTAATGGCAGAGAGAGACCAGATATGGCTTGATACCAGTTTAATGGCAGAGAGAGACCAGAGATGGCTTGTCACCAGTTTAATGGCATAGAGAGACCAGAGATGGCTTGATATCAGTTTAATGGCAGAGAGACCAGAGATGGCTTGATACCAGTTTAATGGCAGAGGGAGATCAGAGATGGCTTGATACCAGTTTAATGGCAGAGAGAGATCAGAGATGGCTTGATGCCAGTTTAATGGCAGAGAGAGACCAGAGATGGCTTGATACCAGTTTAATGGCAGAGAGAGACCAGAGATGGCTTGATACCAGTTTAATGTCAGAGAGAGATCAGAGATGGCTTGAAACCAGTTTAATGGCAGAGAGAGACCAGAGATGGCTTGATACCAGTTTAATGGCAGAGAGAGACCAGAGATGGCTTGATACCAGTTTAATGTCAGAGAGAGATCAGAGATGGCTTGATACCAGTTTAATGGCAGAGAGAGACCAGAGATGGCTTGATACCAGTTTAATGGCAGAGAGAGACCAGAGATGGCTTGATACCAGTTTAATGTCAGAGAGAGACCAGAGATGGCTTGATACCAGTTTAATGGCAGAGAGAGACCAGAGATGGCTTGATACCAGTTTAATGGCAGAGAGGATTTGCCTTGATTATTATCTGTAGACACTCGTTGTGACTCCCTCGACTATTCGGCATTGCATTGCCAATCTGCAGGTCAAGAACGCCAAGTTCCTCTCAGCCTATGCTGCCCTTCAGTCCCTTGACTTTTTGGTCGTGAAAGACACATGGATCGCCCCAGAGAACACTACTACTCCAGCTGCTCTCTCTTCATCTGACTATGTTTTCTCTAATAGTCTGAGAGCATCTGGTCGTCACGGTGATGGCACAGGTCTTTCTCCCACTCTCACCTGTCCATCTTCTCATTTGATTTCCATCCTGTCACTGTCACTCGTCCACTCAAGATTAACATTATTGTCATCTATTGCCCACCAGGTGCCCTTGGAGAGTTCCTCAATCAGCTCATTTCTTGATGATGGCTCACCGCTTTTCGTACTTGGTGACTTCTGCCTCAACTCTCTCTTTCCCCTCCTTGCCTCTTTTGACTTCTCCCTTTCCCAGTCCCCTCCCACTTTCACAGTCCCCTCCCACTTTCACAGTCCCCTCCAACTCCCACTCACAAGGCAGGCAATACGCTTGACCTCATCTTTACTAGAGGCTGTTCTCCTACTAATCTCACTGCACCCCTCCTCCAGGTCTCTGTTCTCCTACTAATCTCACTGCACCCCCCCCTCCAGGTCTCTGTTCGCCTACTAATCTCACTGTAACCTCCTCCAGGTCTCTGTTCTCCTACTAATCTCACTGTAACCTCCTCCAGGTCTCTGTTCTCCTACTAATCTCACTGTAACCTCCTCCAGGTCTTTGTTCTCCTACTAATCTCACTGCAACCTCCTCCAGGTCTCTGTTCTACTGCTAATCTCACTGCAACCTCCTCCAGGTCTCTGTTCTCCTACTAATCTCACTGTAACCTCCTCCAGGTCTCTGTTCTCCTACTAATCTCACTGTAACCTCCTCCAGGTCTTTGTTCTCCTACTAATCTCACTGTAACCTCCTCCAGGTCTTTGTTCTACTACTAATCTCACTGCAACCTCCTCCAGGTCTCTGTTCTACTGCTAATCTCACTCTAACCTCCTCCAGGTCTCTGTTCTCCTACTAATCTTACTGCAACCTCCTCCAGGTCTCTGTTCTCCTACTAATCTCACTTCCCACCCCTCAAACACACAGCCCAACCACCCCTCAAACACACAGCCCCCCACCCCTCAAACCCACAGCCGACCCACCCCTCAAACCCACAGCCCAACCACCCCTCAAACCCACAGCCCACCCACCCCTCAAACCCACAGCCCACCCACCCCTCAAACCCACAGCCCACCCACCCCTCAAACCCACAGCCCCCCACCCCTCAAACCCACATCCCTCCCACCCCTCAAACCCACATCCCTCCCACCCCTCAAACCCACAGCCCACCCACCCCTCAAACCCACAGCCCCCACCCCTCAAACACACAGCCCCCCACCCCTCAAACCCACAGCCCACCCACCCCTCAAACCCACCGCCCACCCACCCCTCAAACCCACCGCCCACCCACCCCTCAAACCCACCGCCCACCCACCCCTCAAACCCACCGCCCCCACCCCTCAAACCCACAGCCCCACTTGCTGCTGTGATGACACTTTCTGGTATTTCACCCAATAGATATCGGGGTTCATCACAATTAGATTTGCATTTGAATTTCTCACTGAGTCAGTACATAGTAAAGTCACACTTGTTGTTTGTGTACATGGATTTCATAATGTCTTGTGTTTTTCCCACAACACCACTTTCCATCAACTTGCATAGCAGACCTTCATGACAAATTGAGTCAAAAGCTTTTATGAAATGAACAAAGTATGAGAAGACTTTGCCTTTGTTTTGGTTTGTTTGTTTGTTAATTAGGGTGTGCAGGGTGAATACGTGGTCTGTCGGATGGTAATTTGGTAAAAAGCCAATTTGTTTTCACAGAGGAAATGCAGGAATCTGCTGTTAATGATAATGCAGAAGATTTCCCCAAGGTTTCTGTTGACACATCTCCCACGGTAGTTACAGGTGTCAACTTTTCTCCACTTTTTTGGATTGGGGTGATCAGTCCTTTGTTCTAAATTTTGGGCAAGAGGCCAGAGCTGAGGATGATGTTAAAGAGTTTAAGTATAGCCAATTGGGATTTGTGGTCTTTATTTTTTTATCATTTTGTTCATTTCATTTCATTCTACACCACAGGCCTTTTTGGGTTGGATGGTGTGTATGTTGTCCTGTAGTTCATTCAATGTAATTGGAGAGTCCACTGGGTTCTGGTCATCTTTAATAGTTGATTCTAAGATTTGTATTTGATCATGTATATGTTTTTTTTTATGTTCATTTTTTTTATGGCCAAAAAGATTGGAGAAGTGGTTTACCCATACATCTCTGTTTTAGTGATTCACTATAGTAAAGGTTCAGGTTTACCCATACATCTCTGTTTTAGTGATTCACTATAGTGAAGGTTCAGGTTTACCCATACATCTCTGTTTTAGTGATTCACTATAGTGAAGGCTCAGCTTTACCCATACATCTCTGTTTTAGTGATTCACTATAGTGAAGGTTCAGGTTTACCCATACATCTCTGTTTTAGTGATTCACTATAGTGAAGGTTCAGCTTTATCCATACATCGCTGTTTTAGTGATTCACTATAGTGAAGGTTCATGTTTACCCATACATCTCTGTTTTAGTGATTCACTATAGTGAAGGTTCAGGTTTACCCATACATCTCTGTTCTAGTGATTCACTATAGTGAAGGTTCAGGTTTACCCATACATATCTGTTTTAGTGATTCACTATAGTGAAGGTTCAGGTTTACCCATACATCTCTGTTTTAGTGATTCACTATAGTGAAGGTTCAGGTTTACCCATACATCTCTGTTTTAGTGATTCACTATAGTGAAGGTTCAGGTTTACCCATACATCTCTGTTTTAGTGATTCACTATAGTGAAGGTTCAGGTTTACCCATACATCTCTGTTTTAGTGATTCACTATGGTGAAGGTTCAGGTTTACCCATACATCTCTGTTTTAGTGATTCACTATGGTGAAGGTTCAGGTACCCATACATCTCTGTTTTAGTGATTCACTATAGTGAAGGTTCAGCTTTATCCATACATCGCTGTTTTAGTGATTCACTATAGTGAAGGTTCATGTTTACCCATACATCTCTGTTTTAGTGATTCACTATAGTGAAGGTTCAGGTTTACCCATGCATCTATGTTTTAGTGATTCACTATAGTGAAGGTTCATGTTTACCCATACATCTCTGTTTTAGTGATTCACTATAGTGAAGGTTCATGTTTACCCATACATCTTTGTTTTAGTGATTCACTATAGTGAAGGTTCAGGTTTACCCATACATCTCTGTTTTAGTGATTCACTATAGTGAAGGTTCAGGTTTACCCATACATCTCTGTTCTAGTGATTCACTATTGTGAAGGTTCAGGTTTACCCATACATATCTGTTTTAGTGATTCACTATAGTGAAGGTTCAGGTTTACCCATACATCTCTGTTTTAGTGATTCACTATAGTGAAGGTTCAGGTTTACCCATACATCTCTGTTCTAGTGATTCACTATAGTGAAGGTTCAGGTTTACCCATACATCTCTGTTTTAGTGATTCACTATGGTGAAGGTTCAGGTTTACCCATACATCTCTGTTTTAGTGATTCACTATAGTGAAGGTTCAGGTTTACCCATACATCTCTGTTTTAGTGATTCACTATAGTGAAGGTTCAGGTTTACCCATACATCTCTGTTTTAGTGATTCACTATAGTGAAGGTTCAGGTTTACCCATACATCTCTGTTTTAGTGATTCACTATAGTGAAGGTTCAGGTTTACCCGTACATCTCTGTTCTAGTGATTCACTATAGTGAAGGTTCAGGTTTTCTGCATCTCTATGTTTTTGGTTGGATAGGTTTCTCAATGTCTTTTTCTTAGATTTTTGCATTCTTCATCAAACCTTCATCATACTGTTTAGGTTTTCTACTGCCATGTTTACACCTTCTCTATTTTAACTAGTCAGTTAAGAACACATTCTTATTTACAATGACGGCCTACCCTGCCAAACCCGGACAATGCTGGGCCTATTGTGCGCCGCCTTATGGGACTCCCAATCACGGCCGGATGTGATTCAGCCTGGAATCGAACCAGGGTCTGTAGTGATGCCTCTTGTACTGAGATGCAGTCCCTTAAAACACTGCGCCGCTCGGGACTAATACAGTGAAACATTTTTTCCAGGAAGTTGTCTAAAAGGAATTTAATTTGCTGTTGGCTAACATGTTTTTGGTAGGTTTCCATGCTACTTCCCCCAAACCCCCATCTCTTCCTCCCCCCTCTCTCTTTCCCTCTCTCCAAACCCCCTTCACCCCCCCCTCTCTGTGGTTTTGTGGCTCTCCCATCTCGTCTCTCGCCCAGCTGCTTTCCACCTAATTGAAAGGCCTGTTGCATACTATAGTGTAGCTGCAGTATTTCAGGTGGAGAAATGTGACATGTATGAAAGGTTCAAAGTTGATCCTATTTGTTGCAGTGAATTGTTCCACTGCTGGATACAGTTGACCCTCATCATAAGGCCAGTTTGGTGCCTCCGTTTGCTTCTCTGATTCATATTGACAATGTGTTTGTTTTCTATTCAACGTAGACCAATGGTCTTCTTCCCAAGAGGGAACCTATTACTTACAGAGTGCCCTACTGTTGGTCAGGGCCCTATGGGGAAATATTGTGCAGTAAAGGGACCGCCTGTAGATCCAGTGAAGTTCTAGGACACTAGGCAGGAGATCAATCTAATCCATTCTGGTGTGACTGAAACATGTTTTTCTTGACAGGTAAAGTAGATGCCATTGACTGTCATTGAGAATACTAACATGTGTTTTTTCTCTCTTCCTCTTCCTCATGTGGTGTTGTTGCTGCCCTCCTCTTCCTCTTCAATAGGTAATGTGCTAACTTTATTCGTTAATATATCATTCCCTCACTCATTCATACAGACTAGAGACTGAAGATTTCATCAGAAGGCCATCAGGCTCTGTAGAATCACCATGTGTCCCCAATGGCACCCTATTCATTAGGAATTTAGTCCAAAAAGTAGTGCACTATATTGGGAATAGGGTGCCATGTGGGACTCCCTCAGACGGGGTGTTTTCACATCCTTGATAGTCCTTTAGACAGAACCGATCTCAGTCCTTTAAAGTGAAAAGCTAAATAACGCAGTTCTCTTTGCATTTACATTGTTATTGCCTTTGAATGAGGACTCAACTCTTTTGCCAGTTCGCTTCACCTATTTTGTGGTCCTTTTAGAAAGGAACCAAGATGTTTTTTTAACATTCACTCAATGCAGTGTAGGTTTCCACACAGTGCAGAGCCATTCCATCGGAATGTGTTATCGAACAGCTAGATATACCTTATACCTACTTACGTTTTGGAAGCATATAGATTTCATTTAGTTAACAGATAACATAATAATTATAGTCAGAAGATAATATTAGCATTTTTATTTTATTGTTAAGATTTTTGTTAAGCAAATAGCAGAAGAAAAACTGAAGATTAAATAATGTAATATAACATTTTACACCCAGGGTAGGCTTCTGCCCCTTTAAGAGGTAGAATAGGCTTATGCCCCTTTAAGAGCTAGAATAGGCTTCTGCCCCTTTAAGAGCTAGAATAGGCTTCTGCCCCTTTAAGAGCTAGAATAGGCTTCTGCCCCTTTAAGAGCTAGAATAGGCTTCTGCCCCTTTAAGAGCTAGAATAGGCTTCTGCCCCTTTAAGAGCTAGAATAGGCTTCTGCCCCTTTAAGAGCTAGAATAGGCTTCTGCCCCTTTAAGAGCTAGAATAGGCTTCTGCCCCTAAGAGCTAGAATAGGCTTCTGCCCCTTTAAGAGCTAGAATAGGCTTCTGCCCCTTTAAGAGCTAGAATAGGCTTCTGCCCCTAAGAGCTAGAATAGGCTTCTGCCCCTTTAAGAGCTAGAATAGGCTTCTGCCCCTAAGAGCTGGTTCGCTTGGGGGCTTTTTTGAGTTCCTTTGGAGACACTGCAGACAATATGAAGCGAACTGCAATGAGTTCACAAACATGTGTCTGAAAGGGACCAAGTGTGAAAACACCTTAAACATCAGATCTTAAACATCAGATCTTAAACATCAGATCTTAAACATCAGATCTTAAACATCAGATCTTAAACATCAGATCTTCAGATATTAAACATCAGATCTTAAACATCATATATTAAACATCAGATCTTAAACATCAGATATTAAACATCAGATCTTAAACATCAGATCTTAAACATCAGATATTAAACATCAGATCTTAAACATCAGATCTTAAACATCAGATCTTAAACATCAGATCTTAAACATCAGATATTAAACATCAGATCTTAAACATCAGATCTTAAACATCAGATCTGAAACATCAGATCTGAAACATCAGATCTGTGTATGTACTCCATGTTGGGTGTGTGAGTAGATAGGGGGTGTGTGAGTAGATAGAGGGTGTGTGAGTAGATAGAGGGTGTGTGTTGAAGCCTGGTAGTGCTGTGTGGTAAAGTCAATACCAGAACACAGCTGGAGGACACATGCAGTAGAGGGGAGAGAACGGCGCCCTGAGATGGGGTGCGCATTCCAATGGTGATGCTGTGCGTGTGTGTGTGTGTGTGTGTGTGTGTGTGTGTGTGTGTGTGCGTGCGTGCGTGCGTGCGTGCGTGTGGAACATTGAGCATTACCTTTAAATCCCATTGGAAATATGTGCTGTGGTTGTTGGTGTTGCTTCAGCCCTGCTCTCTGAGCTGCCTAATACCACAAGATGACATTTCTGTCAAACATCTAATGTCACATGCGCTGAATGAAACAGTTGTTGACCTTACCTTGAAATGCTTACTTACAAACCCTTAATCAACAATGCAGTTTAAAGAAAATAAGAGTTCAGAAAACATTGGATACATTTTTTTTAAAAGGTCAAATTATGAAACTGCATTAGCGAATCCAAATACAGGGGTTACCGGTATCGAGTCAATGTGTGGGGGTACGGGTTAGTAATGAGGCTATATACAGGGGGTACCGGTACCGAGTCAATGTGTGGGGGTACAGGTTAGTTATGAGACTATATACAGGGGGTACAGGTTAGTGATGAAGCTATATACAGGGGGTACAGGTTAGTAATGAGACTATATACAGGGGGTACAGGTTAGTAATGAGACTATATACAGGGGGTACAGGTTAGTAATGAGACTATATACAGGGGGTACAGGTTAGTAATGAGACTATATACAGGGCTACAGGTTAGTAATGAGACTATATACAGGGGGTACAGGTTAGTAATGAGACTATATACAGGGCTACAGGTTAGTAATGAGACTATATACAGGGGTACAGGTTAGTAATGAGACTATATACAGGGGTACAGGTTAGTAATGATACTATATACAGGGGTACAGGTTAGTAATGAGACTATATACAGGGCTACAGGTTAGTAATGAGACTATATACAGGGGGTACAGGTTAATAATGAGACTATATACAGGGGTACAGGTTAGTAATGAGACTATATACAGGGGGTACAGGTTAGTAATGAGACTATATACAGGGGTACAGGTTAGTAATGAGACTATATACAGGGGTACAGGTTAGTAATGAGACTATATACAGGGGTACAGGTTAGTAATGAGACTATATACAGGGGCTACAGGTTAGTAATGAGACTATATACAGGGGGTACAGGTTAGTGATGAAGCTATATACAGGGGGTACAGGTTAGTAATGAGACTATATACAGGGGGTACAGGTTAGTAATGAGACTATATACAGGGGATACAGGTACAGAGTCAATGCGTGGGGTACGGGTTAGTCAAAGTAATTGAGGTAATTGGTACATGTAGGTAGGGGTAAAGTGACTATGCTCTACTGCTCTACTAAGGTTTTACAGCACCACAATGCCTACTCCACCCATGCTCTACCAAGGTTTTACAGCACCACAATGCCTACTCCACCCATGCTCTACCAAGGTTTTACAGCACCACAATGCCTACTCCACCCATGCTCTACCAATGTTTTACAGCACCACAATGCCTACTCCACCCATGCTCTACCAAGGTTTTACAGCACCACAATGCCTACTCCACCCATGCTCTACTAAGGTTTTACAGCACCACAATGCCTACTCCACCCATGCTCTACTAAGGTTTTACAGCACCACAATGCCTACTCCACCCATGCTCTACCAAGGTTGTTCCAGCACACAGCTTTGACCTACTACAGTAGCCATGTTGGTCTATTGCACTTCAAACTATGTGAAGGCAGGTTGCATAGGATTCAAACCTTCTCAAACAGCCTCATTCACACTCTTAGAGGAGGTGCTCCCACACAATAATGTGATTGGTACCACATACACGGTAAAGTATTGGATTCTTCACACACAACACTAATCCCATTCCGCTACCTTTTCAATGTATTCACATGTTTTATTATATGAAAACACTTAGCTTTCATACTTACAAGACCATTGTGCTTGATTGAGCTGTTTTGTCTTTTAGTAATGTGATTAAACCTGTATTTTAGCAATCCATGCAACTGAGAAAACGTATATATTTCATAACATAATTTTTTGGTTAGTATGAACCCAGCATAGCAACAGGTGTTGTTGTGTTGGACACAGTCTCTCATATAGATATACAGATATAGAGTTCTATAGAGCCTGTCTGTATTCCTGGTTTCTGGGACCATTAGCATTGCCTATTAATATGAACATAAGATCAGCTAACAGACAAGTCAACGGTCCAGTACAACGGTGGCGTGCAGAACAGCATCTCAGAACGCACAACTCGTTGGTCCTTGTTACAAATGGGCAGCAGACGATCACACCGGGTTCCGCTCCTGTCGGCTAAAACAAGAAGAAGTGGCTCCGGTGGGCACTCAATCACCGACAAAAACAATATTGCCCGGTTCGACAAATCCCAGGTCCCTGTTGTGTATTGCTGATGGCAGAGTCAGTGTTTTGCATTAGCAGCATGGCCCCATCCTGCCTGGTGTCAACAGTACAGGCTGGTGGCGGTGGTGTAACGGTGTGGGGAATGATTTTTCCAAGCACACGTTAGGTCCCTTGTTACCAATTGAGCAACATGTCCATGCCCCCGAAGAATGCAGGCTGTTCTGGAGGCGAAAGGGGTCCGACCCGGTACTAGATAGGTGTACCTAAAAAACTTTGTCAGGTAGCCTCGGGGTTAGAACGTTGAGCCAGCAACCTGAATGTTGCTGGTTCTAATACCAGAGGTGAAAGGTGAAACATCTGTCAATGTGCCCTTGAGGAAGGCCCTTAAAGGCCTCTAATTACTCCAGGGTCACTGTACTACTGTATTCATTGTTATTCCATGTGTAACACTGTGTTGTTGTCTGTGTCTCACTGCTTTGATTTATCTTGGCCAGGTTGCAGTTTAAAATGAAATAACATTTTAAAAATAAAAAAACAATTGTGACCCTGAGACCCGGAGAGTAGGGATATGGTGACCCAGACTCTGACCCCACTCCCTGTGAGTGTCTCAGGGGGAGTAGGGATATGGTGACCCAGACTCTGACCCCACTCCCTGTGAGTGTCTCAGGGGGAGTAGGGATATGGTGACCCAGACTCTGACCCCACTCCCTGTGAGTGTCTGAGGGGGAGTAGGGATATGGTGACCCAGACTCTGACCCCACTCCCTGTGGGTGTCTCAGTGGGAGTAGGGATATGGTGACCCAGACTCTGACCCCACTCCCTGTGGGTGTCTCAGTGGGAGTAGGGATATGGTGACCCAGACTCTGACCCCACTCCCTGTGAGTGTCTCAGGGGGAGTAGGGATATGGTGACCCAGACTCTGACCCCACTCCCTGTGAGTGTCTCAGGGGGAGTAGGGATATGGTGACCCAGACTCTGACCCCACTCCCTGTGAGTGTCTCAGTGGGAGTAGGGATATGGTGACCCAGACTCTGACCCCACTCCCTGTGAGTGTCTGAGGGGGAGTAGGGATATGGTGACCCAGACTCTGACCCCACTCCCTGTGGGTGTCTGAGGGGGAGTAGGGATATGGTGACCCAGACTCTGACCCCACTCCCTGTGGGTGTCTCAGTGGGAGTAGGGATATGGTGACCCAGACTGTGACCCCACTCCCTGTGGGTGTCTCAGGGGGAGTAGGGATATGGTGACCCAGACTGTGACCCCACTCCCTGTGGGTGTCTCAGGGGGAGTAGGGATATGGTGACCCAGACTCTGACCCCACTCCCTGTGGGTGTCTCAGGGGGAGTAGGGATTGGTGACCCAGACTCTGAACCCACTCCCTGTGAGTGTCTAAGGGGGAGTAGGGATATGGTGACCCAGACTGACCCCACTCCCTGTGGGTGTCTCAGGGGGAGTAGGGATATGGTGACCCAGACTGTGACCCCACTCCCTGTGGGTGTCTCAGGGAGAGTAGGGATATGGTGACCCAGTTCATATGGGTGTCTCAGGGGGAGTAGGGATATGCCAAAAAATCTTGTATTCTGGATCCTGGTCCAGAATACACAGGGTTTCTCCCTCCCCATATTGACTGATCCTGGTCCAGAATACACAGGGTTTCTCCCTCACCATATTGACTGATCCTGGTCCAGAATACCCAGGGTTTCTCCCTCCCCATATTGACTGATCCTGGTCCAGAATACACAGGGTTTCTCCCCCATATTGACTGATACCTGATCCTGGTCCAGAACACACAGGGTTTCTCCCTCCCCATATTGACTGATCCTGGTCCAGAATACACAGGGTTTCTCCCTCCCCATATTGACTGATACCTGATCCTGGTCCAGAATACACAGGGTTTCTCCCTCCCCATATTGACTGATACCTGATCCTGGTCCAGAATACACAGGGTTTCTCCCTCCCCATATTGACTGATCCTGGTCCAGAATACACAAGGTTTCTCCCTCCCCATATTGACTGATCCTGGTCCAGAATACACAGGGTTTCTCCCTCCCCATATTGACTGATCCTGGTCCAGAATACACAGGGTTTCTCCCTCCCCATATTGACTGATCCTGGTCCAGAATACACAGGGTTTCTCCCTCCCCATATTGACTGATCCTGGTCCAGAATACCCAGGGTTTCTCCCTCCCCATATTGACTGATCCTGGTCCAGAATACACAGGGTTTCTCCCTCCCATATTGACTGATCCTGGTCCAGAATACACATGGTTTCTCCCTCCTCATATTGACTGATCCTGGTTCAGAATACACAGGGTTTCTCCCTCCCCATATTGACTGATCCTGGTCCAGAATACACAGGGTTTCTCCCTCCTATATTGACTGATCCTGGTCCAGAATACACAGGGTTTCTCCCTCCCCATATTGACTGATCCTGGTCCAGAATACACAGGGTTTCTCCCTCCCCATATTGACTGATACCTGATCCTGGTCCAGAATACACAGGGTTTCTCCCTCCCCATATTGACTGATCCAGGTCCAGAATACACAGGGTTTCTCCCTCCCCATATTGACTGATCCTGGTTCAGAATACACAGGGTTTCTCCCTCCCCATATTGACTGATACCTGATCCTGGTCCAGAATACACAGGGTTTCTCCCTCCCCATATTGACTGATCCTGGTCCAGAATACACAGGGTTTCTCCCTCCCCATATTGACTGATCCTGGTCCAGAATACACAGGGTTTCTCCCTCCCCATATTGACTGATCCTGGTCCAGAATACACAGGGTTTCTCCCTCCCCATATTGACTGATCCTGGTCCAGAATACACAGGGTTTCTCCCTCCTCATATTGACTGATCCTGGTCCAGAATACACATGGTTTCTCCCTCCTCATATTGACTGATCCTGGTTCAGAATACACAGGGTTTCTCCCTCCCCATATTGACTGATCCTGGTCCAGAATACACAGGGTTTCTCCCTCCCCATATTGACTGATCCTGGTTCAGAATACACAGGGTTTCTCCCTCCCCATATTGACTGATCCTGGTTCAGAATACACAGGGTTTCTCCTTCCCCATATTGACTGATCCTGGTCCAGAATACACATGGTTTCTCCCTCCTCATATTGACTGATCCTGGTTCAGAATACACAGGGTTTCTCCCTCCCCATATTGACTGATCCTGGTCCAGAATACACAGGGTTTCTCCCTCCCCATATTGACTGATCCTGGTTCAGAATACACAGGGTTTCTCCCTCCCCATATTGACTGATCCTGGTTCAGAATACACAGGGTTTCTCCCTCCCCATATTGACTGATCCTGGTCCAGAATACACAGGGTTTCTCCCTCCCCATATTGACTGATACCTGATCCTGGTCCAGAATACACAGGGTTTCTCCCTCCCCATATTGACTGATCCTGGTCCAGAATACACAGGGTTTCTCCCTCCCCATATTGACTGATCCTGGTCCAGAATACACAGGGTTTCTCCCTCCCCATATTGACTGATACCTGATCCTGGTCCAGAATACACAGGGTTTCTCCCTCCCCATATTGACTGATACCTGATCCTGGTCCAGAATACCCAGGGTTTCTCCCTCCCATATTGACTGATCCTGGTCCAGAATACACAGGGTTTCTCCCTCCCCATATTGACTGATCCTGGTCCAGAATACCCAGGGTTTCTCCCTCCCATATTGACTGATCCTGGTCCAGAATACACAGGGTTTCTCCCTCCCCATATTGACTGATACCTGATCCTGGTTCAGAATACACAGGGTTTCTCCCTCCCCATATTGACTGATCCTGGTCCAGAATACACAGGGTTTCTCCCTCCCCATATTGACTGATCCTGGTCCAGAATACACAGGGTTTCTCCCTCCTCATATTGACTGATCCTGGTTCAGAATACACAGGGTTTCTCCCTCCCCATATTGACTGATCCTGGTCCAGAATACACAGGGTTTCTCCCTCCCCATATTGACTGATCCTGGTCCAGAATACACAGGGTTTCTCCCTCCCCATATTGACTGATCCTGGTCCAGAATACCCAGGGTTTCTCCCTCCCATATTGACTGATCCTGGTCCTGGTCCTGAATACCCAGGGTTTCTCCCTCCCCATATTGACTGATCCTGGTTCAGAATACACAGGGTTTCTCCCTCCCCATATTGACTGATCCTGGTCCAGAATACACAGGGTTTCTCCCTCCCCATATTGACTGATCCTGGTCCAGAATACCCAGGGTTTCTCCCTCCCCATATTGACTGATCCTGGTCCAGAATACACAGGGTTTCTCCCTCCCCATATTGACTGATCCTGGTCCAGAATACACAGGGTTTCTCCCTCCCCATATTGACTGATCCTGGTCCAGAATACATGGAATGTACTTGTTGCAGATCCAAGACTGTGTGTGATGACGTAGGACACATACAAATGGCCCTTGCAGTTAAAGTGCCATGTCCCGAATAAACAATACAAATGAGTTTCCATCGCAGTTTACACTCTACTGATGGGGTTGTCACAAATAGCGAATTGTTCAAGTCTGGTATTGACAAGTGTGCTCTGGCCAACAGCTGGCAGACACAGTGGGGGTAGGGTCTACATGATGACATTATTATGGGCTTAAGAGAGAGATTATTTCTACATGTCAAATAGCAGTCGAGCATCGATCCTCATGTCACCAGAATAAGACTCTCGTTATTTATTGGAAGGGAGCAATATCATCTCCAGTCGTTCTGTGGAAATAGGCAGAGTTGAGACAGAGTTCATCATTGACACGTGGAATGAAAATGGTGTTTCTATTTCTGGACATTCGTGCTGTATGGTGTTGTTAGTAATCACCTCCTAGTGGGTGTGTTGAGTGCCAGGTCTCTCTGCATCTCATGAGAGATACACACACACACAGTCACTGTTCTGTTACCAATTCTGTTCTTCCAATCGATGGCCTTTGGTGAGCAGACAAGAGGCGAGGCTGGAGGGGAGGTCTTTTCCAGAGCCTCATTGATGGCCTTTGGTGAGCAGACAAGAGGCGAGGCTGGAGGGGAGGTCTTTTCCAGAGCCTCATTGATGGGCTTAGCAGTGTAGATCAGCACCTGGCCCTTCATCAAATATACTGGTCAGTCACACACACGTTATGTTTCACAGTTGTGTTATCAAATGTATCAAAATAATGACATGGGTTTCCTTCTGTATTTGTACACATGAGGAGTCTGTGAAATCTGTTGCCCTGACAGGTGAAGGTTGCTGGCCAGGTGCTTGCAACACGTGTCTGACTGTTCCATTCATAGGAATGTTCACAGTGAGGTCATGTCTGACTGTTCCATTCATAGGAATGTTCACAGTGAGGGTCATGTCTGACTGTTCCATTCATATGAATGTTCACAGTGAGGTCATGTCTGACTGTTCCATTCATAGGAATGTTCACAGTGAGGGTCATGTCTGACTGTTCTGTTCATAGGAATGTTCACAGTGAGGGTCATGTCTGACTGTTCTGTTCATAGGAATGTTCACAGTGAGAGTCATGTCTGACTGTTCCATTCATAGGGATGTTCACAGTGAGAGTCATGTCTGACTGCTCCATTCATAGGAATGTTCACAGTGAGAGTCATGTCTGACTGTTCCATTCATAGGAATGTTCACAGTGAGGGTCATGTCTGACTGCTCCATTCATAGGAATGTTCACAGTGAGGGTCATGTCTGACTGTTCTGTTCATAGGAATGCTCACCGTGAGAGTCATGTCTGACTGTTCTGTTCATAGGAATGCTCACCGTGAGAGTCATGTCTGACTGTTCTGTTCATAGGAATGCTCACCGTGAGATCATGTCTGACTGTTCCGTTCATACGAATGTTCACAGTGAGGGTCATGTCTGTCTGTTCCATTCATAGGAATGCTCACAGTGAGGGTCATGTCTGACTGTTCTGTTCATATGAATGTTCACAGTGAGGTCATGTCTGACTGTTCCATTCATAGGAATGTTCACAGTGAGGGTCATGTCTGACTGTTCTGTTCATATGAATGTTCACAGTGAGGTCATGTCTGACTGTTCCATTCATAGGAATGTTCACAGTGAGGGTCATGTCTGACTGTTCCGTTCATAGGAATGCTCACAGTGAGGGTCATGTCTGTCTGTTCCATTCATAGGAATGTTCACAGTGAGGGTCATGTCTGTCTGTTCCATTCATAGGAATGCTCACAGTGAGGTCATGTCTGTCTGTTCCATTCATAGGAATGTTCACAGTGAGGGTCATGTCTGTCTGTTCCATTCATAGGAATGCTCACAGTGAGGTCATGTCTGTCTGTTCCATTCATAGGAATGTTCACAGTGAGGTCATGTCTGACTGTTCCATTCATAGGGATGTTCACAGTGAGGTCATGTCTGACTGTTCTGTTCATAGGAATGCTCACCGTGAGAGTCATGTCTGACTGTTCCATTCATAGGAATGCTCACCGTGAGGTCATGTCTGACTGTTCCATTCATAGGAATGTTCACAGTGAGGGTCATGTCTGACTGTTCCATTCATAGGGATGTTCACAGTGAGGGTCATGTCTGACTGTTCCATTCATAGGGATGTTCACAGTGAGGGTCATGTCTGACTGTTCCATTCATAGGAATGCTCACCGTGAGGGCATGTCTGACTGTTCCATTCATAGGAATGTTCACAGTGAGGTTCATGTCTGACTGTTCCATTCATAGGTATGTTCACAGTGAGGGTCATGTCTGACTGTTCCATTCATAGGGATGTTCACAGTGAGGGTCATGTCTGACTGTTCCATTCATAGGAATGCTCACCGTGAGGTCATGTCTGGCTGTTCCATTCATAGGAATGTTCACAGTGAGGTCATGTCTGACTGTTCCATTCATAGGAATGCTCACCGTGAGGGCATGTCTGTCTGTTCCATTCATAGGAATGTTCACAGTGAGAGTCATGTCTGACTGTTCCATTCATAGGAATGCTCACAGTGAGGTCATGTCTGACTGTTCCATTCATAGGAATGTTCACAGTGAGGTCATGTCTGACTGTTCTGTTCATAGGAATGTTCACAGTGAGGGTCATGTCTGACTGTTCTGTTCATAGGAATGTTCACAGTGAGGTCATGTCTGTCTGTTCCATTCATAGGAATGCTCACAGTGAGGGTCATGTCTGACTGTTCTGTTCATAGGAATGTTCACAGTGAGGGTCATGTCTGACTGTTCTGTTCATAGGAATGTTCACAGTGAGGTCATGTCTGCGTGATGCTGATGAGGGCCCTCTTGCTGGTCTTCTCTATGCTTCTCTATGGCTGTTTTGTTGAGTAATTGTCTGGTTGTTGTAAACATCCCCTAGAGTCTCACTGTAACAAATAATATCATTCACATTCCATAATGGGATAATGTATGCATCCCAAATGACTCCCTAGTCCCTATGTAGAGGACAACTTTTGACTAGGGCCCATTGAGTAGTGCACTACACAGGGAGTATGTTGCTGTTTCGGACACAACCATTGTTGTATGTTATGCAAGTAATAATAGCCTATTTTGGCACATAACTGTCACTTTAACAGAGTTCATACATTACCCCTGGTTTAACTGTCACTTTAAGAGAGGCCATACATTACCCTGGTTTAACTGTCACTTTAAGAGAGGTCATACATTACCCCTGGTTTAACTGTCACTTTAACAGAGGCCATACATTACTCCTGGTTTAACTGTCACTTTAAGAGAGGCCATACATTACCCCTGGTTTAACTGTCACTTTATGAGAGGTCATACATTACCCCTAGTTTAACTGTCTCTTTAAGAGAGGCCATACATTACCCATGGTTTAACTGTCACTTTAAGAGAGGTCATACATTACCCCTGGTTTAACTGTCACTTTAAGAGAGGCCATACATTACCCCTGGTTTAACTGTCACTTTAAGAGAGGCCATACATTACCCCTGGTTTAACTGTCACTTTAAGAGAGGCCATACATTACCCCTGGTTTAACTGTCACTTTATGAGAGGTCATACATTACCCCTGGTTTAACTGTCACTTTAAGAGAGGCCATACATTGCCCCTGGTTTAACTGTCACGTTAAGAGAGGCCATACATTACCCCTGGTTTAACTGCCACTTTAACAGAGTCCATACATTGCCCCTGGTTTAACTGTCACTTTAAGAGAGGCCATGCATTACCCCTGATTTAACTGTCACTTTAAGAGAGGCCATACATTACCCCTGGTTTAACTGTCACTTTAAGAGAGGCCATACATTGCCCCTGATTTAACTGTCATGTTAAGAGAGGCCATACATTACCCCTGGTTTAACTGTCACTTTAAGAGAGGTCATATATTGCCCCTGGTTTAACTGTCACTTTAAGAGATGTCATACATTACCCCTGGTTTAACTGTCACTTTAAGAGAGGCCATACATTACCCCTGGTTTAACTGTCACTTTAACACAGGCCATACATTACCCCTGGTTTAACTGTCACTTTAAGAGAGGCCATACATTACCGCTGGTTTAACTGTCACTTTAACAGAGGACATACATTACCCCTGGTTTAACTGTCACGTTAAGAGAGGCCATACATTACCCCTGGTTTAACTGTGACTTTAAGTGAGGCCATACATTACCCCTGGTTTAACTGTCACTTTAAGAGAGGCCATACATTGCCCCTGGTTTAACTGTCTCGTTAAGAGAGGCCATACATTGCCCCTGGTTTAACTGTCACGTTAAGAGAGGCCATACATTACCCCTGGTTTAACTGTCACTTTAAGAGAGGCCATATATTACCCCTGGTTAACTGTCACTTTAAGAGAGACCATACATTACCCCTGGTTTAACTGTAACTTTAAGAGAGGCCATATATTACCCCTGGTTTAACTGTCACTTTAAGAGAGGCCATACATTACCCCTTGTTTAACTGTCTCTTTAAGAGAGGCCATACATTACCCCTGGTTTAACTGTCACTTTAAGAGTGGTCATACATTACCCCTGGTTTAACTGTCACTTTAAGAGAGGCCATACATTACCCCTGGTTTAACTGTCTCTTTAAGAGAGGTCATACATTGCCACTTGTATTGTTTATAATAAGAGTTTATGGAATCTATGCGTTTTCACAGTGAAGATACAGCTTTGATAATATTCACATAAAATATTGTTCCCTCTTTTCTTCCTTCAGTGTCTGTCAGACTGATACCTAATCCTACATGTAATCATTGACCAGCAGCATCCCAAATAGTACCCTATTCTCTATATCAAAAAAAAAATCTAATTTTATTTGTCACATACACATGGTTAGCAGATGTTAATGCGAGTGTAGCGAAATGCTTGTGCTTCTAGTTCCGACAATGCAGTAATAACCAACAAGTAATCTAACTAACAATTCCTAATCTACTGTCTTATACACAATGTAAGGGGATAAAGAATATGTACATAAGGATATATGAATGAGTGATGGTACAGAGCAGCATAGACAAGATACAGTAGATGGTATCGAGTACAGTATATACATGTGAGATGAGTATGTAAACAAAGTGGCATAGTTAAAGTGGCTAGTGATACATGTATTACATAAGGATGCAGTCGATGATATAGAGGACAGTATATAGGTATGCATATGAGATGAATAATGTAGGGTAAGTAACATTATATAAGGTGGCATTGTTTAAAGTGGCTAGTGATATATTTACAACATTTCCCATCAATTCCCATTATTAAAGTGGCTGGAGTTGTGACAGTGTGTAGGCAGCAGCCACTCAATGTTAGTGGTGGCTGTTTAACAGTCTGATGGCCTTGAGATAGAAGCTGTTTTTCAGTCTCTCGGTCCCAGCTTTGATGCACCTGTACTGACCTCGCCTTCTGGATGATAGCGGGGTGAACAGGCAGTGGCTCGGGTGGTAGATGTCCTTGATGATCTTTATGGCCTGCCTGTAACATCGGGTGGTGTAGGTGTCCTGGAGGGCAGGTAGTTTGCCCCGATGATGCGTTGTGCAGACCTCACTACCCTCTGGAGAGCCTTACGGTTGAGGGCGGAGCAGTTACCGTACCAGGCGGTGATACAGCCCGCCAGGATGCTCTCGATTGTGCCTCTGTAGAAGTTTGTGAGTGCTTTTGGTGACAAGCCGAATTTCTTCAGCCTCCTGAGGTTGAAGAGGCGCTGCTGCGCCTTCTTCACGATGCTGTCTGTGTGAGTGGACCAATTCAGTTTGTCTGTGATGTGTATGCCGAGGAACTTAAAACTTGCTACTCTCTCCACTACTGTTCCATCGATGTGGATAGGGGGGTGTTCCCTCTGCTGTTTCCTGAAGTCCACAATCATCTCCTTAGTTTTGTTGACGTTGAGTGTGAGGTTATTTTCCTGACACCACACTCCAAGGGCCCTCACCTCCTCCCTGTAGGCTGTCTCGTCGTTGTTGGTAATCAAGCCTTCCACTGTTGTGTCGTCCGCAAACTTGATGATTGAGTTGGAGGCGTGCGTGGCCACGCAGTCGTGGGTGAACAGGGAGTACAGGAGAGGGCTCAGAACGCACCCTTGTGGGGCCCCAGTGTTGAGGATCAGCGGGGAGGAGATGTTGTTACCTACCCTCACCACCTGGGGGCGGCCCGTCAGGAAGTCCAGTACCCAGCCAGTTGCACAGGGCGGGGTCGAGACCCAGGGTCTCGAGCTTGATGACGAGCTTGGAGGGTACTATGGTGTTGAATGCCGAGCTGTAGTCGATGAACAGCATTCTCACATAGGTATTCCTCTTGTCCAGATGGGTTAGGGCAGTGTGGTTGAGATTGCATCGTCTGTGGACCTATTTGAGCGGTAAGCAAATTGGAGTGGGTCTAGGGAGTCAGGTAGGGTGGAGGTGATATGGTCCTTGACTAATCTCTCAAAGCACTTCATGATGACGGAAGTGAGTGCTACGGGGCGGTAGTCGTTTAGCTCAGTTACCTTAGCTTTCTTGGGAACAGGAACGATGGTGGCCCTCTTGAAGCATGTGGGAACAGCAGACTGGTATAGGGATTGACGTAAGCCCTATGGGCCCTGGTCAAAAGTAGTGCACTATAAAGGGAATCGGGTGCGTTGTGGGACACATGCCATTTGGGTGTTTTGACTCTCGCCCACTTGTTTGGTTAGTGACAGTTGGACTTGTTTGGTTAGTGACAGTTGGCCTGCCTGCTATCTCCTATCTGGTTTAGGGTGATGTCATCCTGCCGTTTAGCCAGGTAACCCAACACTGTTTATGTTTCGTAGTAGTACCGTAACGAGAGAGAAGAGAGAGGGAGAGAGGGAGAGAAAGAGAGAATCAGCACATAGGAGGTCAAACACCAACAACATTCCCTCCCCCTTCATCCCCCCTAGACACAACTACGGCAACATAACCAGCAACTCCTGCAGCTCTGTCACATCCTGGGTCTGTACATAGTCAATGGTAGGTTTCTAGGGGACTCCTGCGGTAGGTTCACCTATAGCTCATCTCTTTGCAGTAGTACTGTAGACTACTTTGCCACTGACCTCAATCCAGAGTCTCCTAGAAATGCTATAGATGGAAGGAATGTAGTGTAGAAACCTGAAGAAGCAAACAGCACGTCAGATATAAGCTCATGCAATGCAATGGAAGTATCCATAGAGTCTAACCACTTCTTGTGAAATTGGAAAATGCTAAACAAACAACAACATAAAGAGTTATCCAAAACAGAGATGTATGGATAATCCACTTCTCCAATATGTTTGGCTCTATAACAAAGACAAACAGAAAAAACATGTACAGTGGTTCTTCCTTTAACAGTTGTGTCATACTGCAGGACATATTGCAGCCTGCTGCAGAATTCTGTGGCACATTATTTAATTGTCAGCCATTGTTACCATTAATGCTAGTTGCTAGTTTGACCACCAGAGGGATTATTTGAGAAGCATTTGATAGTCTTCAATATTGGCTGTACTAGAAAATTTAAAACATTGTTTTTTTAAACATAGTATATGGGATTGATTTTAAGAAATGTACCTTCATTAATTTGATTAATATTATGATGTTTCTATTCCAAGAAAAACTAAACGCTATGAAAATGTGGCGCTGTACAACGTGACCGGTTGGGAGGAGGCTACTAAGTGACTGTGAGCGAATCCTAGCATTTCCACACCCTATTTGTAGTCCAACCAATACCCAAACGGAGATTCAGTGAAAATTACAATCTTATTGATTTCTCAAAACCAGTCCCCGCTATAGTAATATTTTGAAGATATATACACAATGCAGAGGACGAGATGACTAGAATTAACCATCAATAGGGAATGATCAAGTAACATCTGTTTAAAATCTGTGGAATGTCAGTCCTGGACTCTCGTGTGGCAACTTTTCATTTGTCTGTACATTGAGTCTGGAGCAGGATACTTGTTATATGGCCATTGGGCCAGTTGTACTGCAATGACTTCTGATTGGTAAACCCCAGGCTAGGGTGGGGAGGGGGGTTATAATTGACATCCTGTTTCTTTGTTCTGTGGAGAATCACTGAGGGCAGGGAAGACTGAACATCTACTTCTCAGCGTAACATCTCTGATTTGTCCATTTCAAATAATCTATTTTTCTACCCCTGATTTGCTTTGGCGAATAACATGAACTGCTAACACCATGCTTGTCTCAGAGCAGCGTGAAACAGTGCTGAAATAGTTGACCACACACGGGTAGGCTATGGCTATCATAACAATTTGATGACTTTGGGTGTTCCTGTATGTAACAATGTGTGCCCTTCATTAGCCTACTTTATTCCAATATTTATGTCATTCAGTGATATTTATTCCCATAGTAATTTGTTATGGATCCATCCAGATGTGGTTAGAAAACTGGTGGACTTGGTGGACTCGAAAGATCCATTTGTCTTGTCCTATTGCTGAAACTCCCGTACGGACTTCAGATAGGCGAAGGTTGAGAGCCGTGCATCCTCCGAAACACAACACAATGCACGCTTAACCCTGAAGCCAGCCGCAACAATATGTTGGAGGGAACACCGTACACCTGACGACTGTGTCAGCGTGCATGCCCCCGCCTCACCACAAGGAGTCACTACAGCACGATGGGACCAGGACATCTCGGCCAGCCAAACCTTCCCCTAACCAATTGTGCGTCGGCTCATGGGTCTCCCGGTCACGGCCGGGCATGGATATCAAACCAGCATCTGTAGCAGCACAGTTTTTTTATTTTTTATTTTACCTTTATTTAACCAGGCAAGTCAGTTAAGAACAAATTCTTTTTTTCAATGACGGCCTGGGAAAAGTGGGTTAACTGCCTGTTCAGGGGCAGAACAACAGATTTGTACCTTGTCAGCTCGGGGGTTTGAACTCGCAACCCTCCGGTTACTAGTCCAACGCTCTAACCACTAGGCTAACCTGCCGCCCCGGCAATGCAGTGTCAGACCGCTGCGTCACTCGGAGGCCCCATCCAAAAATGTTTTTAATGCTGATCAAAGTATCAAAATACTCAAATACTACTTAAGCAGGACTCTTAACGAATTTAAATGAAATGTAACTTGTATATTTTGACCACAGAAACAATGTCAAAATATGGAAAAATAAATGATTAACGAAATGTTAATTATATAATGCAGCCCGTGTAATCATCTGCCAGAGAGTAGCCACATTTGGCCCGAGCCCCAAGTTATACATTTGGGCCAGATAACTCTCACCGGAATCGGCTGAGCCCCAAGTTATACATTTGGGCCAGATAACTCTCACCGGAATCGGCTGAGCCCCAAGTTATACATTTGGGCCAGATAACTCTCACTGGAATCGGCCCGAGCCCCAAGTTATACATTTGGGCCAGATAACTCTCACCGGAATCGGCTGAGCCCCAAGTTATACATTTGGGCCAGATAACTCTCACCGGAATCGGCTGAGCCCCAAGTTATACATTTGGGCCAGATAACTCTCACCGGAATCGGCTGAGCCCCAAGTTATACATTTGGGCCAGATAACTCTCACCGGAATCGGCTGAGCCCCAAGTTATACATTTGGGCCAGATAACTCTCACCGGAATCGGCTGAGCCCCAAGTTATACATTTGGGCCAGATAACTCTCACCGGAATCGGCTGAGCCCCAAGTTATACATTTGGGCCAGATAACTCTCACTGGAATCGGCCCGAGCCCCAAGTTATACATTTGGGCCAGATAACTCTCACCGGAGCCCCAAGTTATACATTTGGGCCAGATAACTCTCACCGGAATCGGCTGAGCCCCAAGTAATACATTTGGGCCAGATAACTCTCACCGGAATCGGCTGAGCCCCAAGTTATACATTTGGGCCAGATAACTCTCACCGGAATCGTCCCGAGCTCAATCCCCGCATCCTCGCCATAAGTAATACTGCCGAAGGCGGCCCAGACTCAGGCCACATGACGGCAGCTGGAATCGGCCCAGATCCACTGGGCTAGCTGGGGGATGGACTCACTGATGTTTAAAGATGAGGAGGCAATCAACTTCGCTCTAATCACAGTCAGAAGACAGTTGAAGAAACTTGAGGGGACTTATGGAAAGGCTCTGTAAGACATTCTATATGTAATTATTATTATTATAAAACAATAATCATCATCTGAACATTAACCATGTGTGTTCTCTTGTTTTGTACTGTTCTGTACTTTCGACCCAATGACAGACAAAGACCTCTGCGTCCTGCAAAGACATCATCAAGAGATGTGCTGGACCCTGTGTCAGAGAGGTGTTTTTGAGAACACAGCGTGTCTATTGTCCTGCTAATAGCCGTTGTGAAAACATGTTTTCAAAAGGTCTCCAGGGCCGACAGAGAACATCCTTAGTTTTTCCCCCTTCCACTTACCTCTTCCGTTTATTCCCATAGTAATTTGTTATGGCTTGCATTGCAAATGAGGCTATAAACTGGGTCAAGATGCCAGCAGAGTAAATAAACATCTACATGGATTGTGACTCCATCTCGTTCCTCGCCCTCATCAATGCCGCCTGACTCTCAACCAATGACGTGACTCTCCTCCAATAATTACATTTAGGATTGGAGGATTCTAAATTAATATCTAAATGGCATTTTCATTAGGATCTGTGAGAATATATAATAATATCTAAGGGGCTTTTATATAGTTATAATACAGGTTTAATAATAATAATGATAATGATAAAAATAATAATGATAATGATAACAATGATAATAATAATAATGATAATAATAATCATACAAATAATAATAACAATGATAATAATAATTATAATAATAATTATTATATTAATAATAATAATAATAATAATGATAATAATAATAATAATTATTATTATTATACAAATAATAATGATAACAATAACGATCATAATTATTATATTAATAAGCATACAAATAATATTGATAATAATGATAATAATACTAATGATGATAATAATAATAATGATAATGGTGATAATGACAATAATGATAATAATAACCACACACATAATAATGCTAACAATAATGATAATGATGATAATGATAATAATGATGTTAATAGTATTCATATAAATAACATAGATAATGATAAGAATAATGACATTAATAATAATGATAATGGTAATAATAATGATAATAATAATAATAATGATAATAATATTCATACAAATATTAATACTGTAAATAAGGATGTATTATGGAAGGAAAATGACATGAGTAAGAGATGGCGGTATATATTTTATGTTTCACAATTTTCTTTAGCCAATGTTGGTCTTTAATGCAGGACCAATGACCTGCATATCCTCTCTTCTTTCTTTTTTTTACTGAAAATTGCAACCAACTTTCTATGGCTTGTTTAAAAATAACGATATTTTGAAGATAATAAATACCAAAAGTGAGTGATTGTAATCTGAATGAAGAGGAATGGCTGTTATTGAACATGGGGTGAGACATTCTTACTCATTTGTAAATAAAGTTGTTATTTATTATTATTCTGTTTTTAGAGGGAGTGAAACCAAAAGTCCACCATTTTTGGAACATCGTCAGTCCACATGTCAAGTAAATTCCCCCATTGTATTGACCCAAGTTCTCTCTCAACTCCAGGACCACCAACCGTTTTTGTTGTTGTTGCCTGATGCAGGAATCTAGTGCCAGATGAGAGAAAACTGAAAACACCTCCATTCATTTACAAATAGATAGTAAATTTGTGCCACAGTTCAGACTACCAATAGCGTTTTAACTCCCCCTTGTGTGTAGAGACAGAATGCCACCATCTACTACTAGCTGTCAAGGCATAAGCTCCTAACTTTTAAAGGAAGAACCACTGTACATGATCAAATACAAGTCTCAGAATCAACTGTTAAAGATGACCAGAATCCACTGGATTCTCCAATTACCTTGAATGAACTTCAGGACAAAACACAAACCCTCCAACCCAAAAAGGCCTGTGGTGTTGATGGTATCCTCAATGAAATGATAAAATGTACAGACCACAAATTCTAATTGGCTGTACTAAAACTATTTAACATCATCCTCAGCTCTGGCATCTTCCCCAATATTTGGAACCAAGGACTGATCACCCCAATCCATAAAAGTGGAGACAAATTTGACCCTAATAGCTACCGGTGGATGGGCTTCAACAGCAACCTTGGGAAAGTCCTCTGCATTATCATTAACAGCAGACTCATTTCCTCAGTGACGCTGATCACTTGGATCAGTGTAAACACTAAATCACTTATAAATAATCCTAGAGGCTGTTCTAATGATACATGTTTAAAGCCTTTATTACAGCAAAGCACAGATTAAAAACAGATGAATTTGTGAAATGGTTTACTTGACATGTCGTTGCATGAGTCTTGGTGGCTTCAGTAGGTTAATAAACATATAGAAGCAGGTCTTATTTCTGTAGATATATTGATGATTTAAAAAGGCATATTTAACAGTTAGGATATTGATATTGTTATAAAATAATATAATTTTTTATTAGTGTTGCACCATTGTTCTTACATAATATAACCATATACAATTTCAGTAACACTTGTTTGACTGGTGGACTGTGTCATCCCCACTGCCTCCACAATTGATCAGTCCACTCAGACAGGAACCAATCAGACAGGTGTCTTAGACTGGTGGACAGTGTCATCCCCCACGGCCTCCACAATGGATCAGTCCACTCAGACAGGAAGCAATCAGACAGGTGTCTTAGACTGGTGGACAGTGTCATCCCCCACGGCCTACACAATGGATCAGTCCACTCAGACAGGAACCAATCAGACAGGTGTCTTAGACTGGTGGACAGTGTCATCCCCCACGGCCTCCACAATGGATCAGTCCACTCAGACAGGAACCAATCAGACAGGTGTCTTAGACTGGTGGACAGTGTCATCCCCCACAGCCTCCACAATGGATCAGTCCACTCAGACAGGAACCAATCAGACAGGTGTCTTAGACTGGTGGACAGTGTCATCCCCCACGGCCTCCACAATGGATCAGTCCACTCAGACAGGAACCAATCAGACAGGTGTCTTAGTCTGGTGGACAGTGTCATCCCCCACGGCCTCCACAATGGATCAGTCCACTCAGACAGGAACCAATCAGACAGGTGTCTTAGACTGGTGGACAGTGTCATCCCCCACGGCCTCCACAATGGATCAGTCCACTCAGACAGGAAGCAATCAGACAGGTGTCTTAGACTGGTGGACAGTGTCATCCCCCCCCCACGGCCTCCACAATGGATCAGTCCACTCAGACAGGAACCAATCAGACAGGTGTTTTAGACTGGTGGACAGTGTCATCCCCACGGCCTCCACAATGGATCAGTCCACTCAGACAGGAACCAATCAGACAGGTGTCTTAGTCTGGTGGACAGTGTCATCCCCCACGGCCTCCACAATGGATCAGTCCACTCAGACAGGAACCAATCAGACAGGTGTCTTAGACTGGTGGACAGTGTCATCCCCCACGGCCTCCACAATGGATCAGTCCACTCAGACAGGAAGCAATCAGACAGGTGTCTTAGACTGGTGGACAGTGTCATCCCCCACGGCCTCCACAATGGATCAGTCCACTCAGACAGGAAGCAATCAGACAGGTGTCTTAGACTGGTGGACAATGTCATCCCCCACGGCCTCCACAACGGATCAGTCCACTCAGACAGGAACCAATTAGACAGGTGTCTTAGTCTGGTGGACAGTGTCATCCCCCACGGCCTCCACAATGGATCAGTCCACTCAGACAGGACTATTTTATACACCTGTTTACAACGTGTGTGTCTGAAACTGGCGGATCCACTAATTTGAAGGGGGGTCCACATACTTTTGTATATATAGTGTACGTGTGACAGAGACTCTCTTCTCCAGCAAAGCTGTATTTTTGGCTCAACAGTCTTTGTCATTGCCAAGGTCAGAACATAGTCAAATCTCCACATTACGTAGTCTGCATTTCCTATTTGCCTCTAAAACATTGATTTCAAGACAATGCTTGTACTACTATTGCTGGTATCTGTGGCAGTGTGTATATATATGTATATATATATATATATATATATATATACACACTACCACAGATACCAGCAATAGTAGTACAAGCATTGTCTGGTATCTGTGGCAGTGTGTATATATATGTATATATATATATATATATATATATATACACACTACCACAGATACCAGCAATAGTAGTACAAGCATTGTCTTGAAATCAATATACATGTGTATATATACGCATAACATAAGGAAGGCCCTACAGTTTGATCTATGTGGGACAGTCTGCTTTAGATGGAGTAGGTTGTATGGCTTCTAGTGGTACATGCAATGACGAATCACATTGTTGTCTGTAGAGGGAGGGTAAAACAGATTAGAGAGAGAGAGAGAAAGATGCAGAGAGAGAGAGAGAGAGAGAGAGAGAGAGCGAGAGAGAGGGAGAGAGAGAGAGAGAGAGAGAGAAAGAGGGAGAGCGAGAGAGAGCAGGAGGGAGAGAGAAAGAGAGAGAGAGTGAGAGAGAGAGAGAGAGAGGGAGAGAGAGGGAGAGAGAGAGCGTGAGAGAGAGAAAGAGAGAGAGAGTGAGAGAGAGAAAGAGAGAGAGAGCGGGAGAGAGAGGGAGAGAGAAAGAGAGAGAGGAGACAAACCGAGCCATCCCTTTGACATTTCAAAAGGCCTTGGAGCTGCTGATAGGGCATATGTGTGGGCTGAGGTTGTGATCCCAGCGTTGGCATCAGATATGTATGTGGGAGGGGACCTGAGCGTATCGTCTGCATGAGGTGAGAGATGGGAGAGATTCTATCAATATGCTAGATTCTCTCAGCTCATGCAGACGATACGCTCGGGTCCATATTATGGTTGACTGGCCAGAGAACTATGAACGCTCTTATCCCTGGTGACTTACACGTTACTGTCGTGTCCCGGAGAAGGGTCAAATACGTCTCAATCTACTTATCATATAAAAGCTTGCCTGTGGATATGGATGGTTCACGTCTGTCCATGGTGGACCGCACAGCATCAGCGACCCTGAATAAGGAAGTGTGTGTTTTAAGCAAATAGATATTTTGGGTAGACAGTACCAATCTGAATACACCTATTTTTATTTGAGATTCTTCAAAGTAGCCACCATTTGCCTTGATGACAGCTTTGCACCACTCTTGGCATTCTCTCAACCAGCTTAATGAGGTAGTCACCTGGAATGCATTTAAATGAACACCTATTAGGGTTATGTCTCCATTAGGGTTAGGTCTGTATTAGGGTTAGGTCTCTATTAGGGTTAGGTCTCTATTAGGGTTAGGTCTCTATTAGGGTTAGGTCTGTATTAGGGTTAGGTCTGTATTAGGGTTAGGTCTCTATTAGGGTTTGGTCTCTATTAGGGTTAGGTCTGTATTAGGGTTAGGTCTGTATTAGGGTTAGGTCTGTATTAGGGTTAGGTCTCTATTAGGGTTAGGTCTGTATTAGGGTTAGGTCTCTATTAGGGTTAGGTATGTATTAGGGTTAGGTCTCTTATTGGTTAGGTCTGTATTAGGGTTAGGTCTCTATTAGGGTTAGGTCTCTATTAGTGTTATGTCTGTATTAGGGTTAGGTCTCTATTAGGGTTAGGTCTGTATTAGGATTATGTCTCCATTAGGGTTAGGTCTGTATTAGGGTTAGGTCTCTATTAGGGATAGGTCTGTATTAGGGTTAGGTCTGTATTAGGGTTAGGTCTGTATTAGGGTTAGGTCTGTATTAGGGTTAG